>NC_082665.1:9906590-10209621 GCF_025265405.1 Mesoplodon densirostris
GGCCATCCTCTCCCACTGTCTTCACATGGTCTTCCCTCCGTATGCCTCTACATTTTAATCTCTTCTTTGGACACCAGTCCTACTGGATTACAACTACCCTATGACCTCACCTTAATTTTTTACCTCTTAAAGGCTCTATCTCCAAATACGGTCACATTCTGAGGGCCTGCGGGGTTAGCGCTTCAACATATGAATGCTGGGAGCACATAATTCAGCCCATAATACTACCTAAGATCAAATACTTATATTTTAACAGAGCAAGACTTATCTTCTAAGGATTTATATTTATATTTTCCTTAAAGTGGGGAAAGGATTGGGGAAATATTTTAGAAGTTCTTTTTCTCTGATATACTTTGTTTGAAAGGTATTTATGCACTGAGGAGAGAACTATATTAATATCTAGGTCCCAGTTCCCTGCAACTCCCAGGGCACTTGCACGATGCTCTTGCAACCCCTAACTTTATATATAAGAATACTGATTATCTGAATGAAACATGTTGACTTTTAAATATATTAAAATTTCTACTGCCTATATTAATGTTCTACTTGCTGCAATATTCTATGAAGTGAGAGAGATAACAACTTTGTAAAAAAAGAGGTAGGGAGGTTAACTCATTTGGGGGTGGTTTTATATTTTCTTTCCTTTTGATTTTCAATTTGTGGCCATTCATTCTCATTTTTGCACACCCCTCCCTTCCCCAACTACACGTACCAAGTCTATATGTGGTGTCCTTTGTTTTTATCATAATGCTCAATTACACATTTATTATTAAGTATCCATTTATGCAGTGGTATCAGTCTCTTTGGCAGTGAGATCCTAAAAGGTAAGAGCTGTGTCTTATACATCTTTGAATCTCCAACACCAGGCACAAGCACAGGTACCCAAAGAGGCTTAAAAAGTTAGCTGGATGCTCAATAAATCTACAGGTGAGAGATAATTCAGGTATCATAGCTAAGCCAGAATCCTCATTACTTTAACTTCCTTCTCTAACAAATATACTTTTTAAAGATTAAAAAAAAAAACACAGAGGTAAACACAAAGATCAAAACTAACTAGGATGATGGATGTTCTTAACTGTTGACCCCTCTCCCTTCCAGGGGAGATGGCATGAAGGAAAACCTAATCAAAACACAATAATCAATAACAATAATATCCTTGCCTCAGTTCCCAAGCAATGGCTGCTTGCCTACATTTGTGGTACTTCCGGTTTCTTTGGGTGAGAGGCTGGGGCACTCAATGGGTGCCCAATATTGGGTACAGAGCCCTGGATACACACACCTGTGCAGGTTTCTGCCAGTTCTGAAGTCAGTGAACAAGCTTATTGAAGAAGTATTGCCCTTTCCATGTAACTCATACAACAAGAAAACAAATATGCGTACTGAAAAATCAGCTTTTTAGAGGATGTGATTATAGATTGCAAGATGCACTATCATGTTAACAATTATATCCAACAGGATTTAAAATCCAAAACTGTTTTGACCTCTGCTGCCACAGTCATTGGTTGTAACATCCAGGCAGATTTTAATAGGCAGCTAAATATATTTTACTGGGTGCACAATTAACACAATGGTAGTGAAGCAATTTAATCACATCATATTTGACCATTACCCAGAGTGACTTTCTTTATGATCAGTAGAAAAATTGTAGCTATCTAGTTGTAATATTGCTATTATTCAGATTTGAACAGAATTCGATGAATATCTGGAAATAAAGTGGATACTGATGCCAAAAGCTTGGCCTCTGTGCACCGGTGCTGAATCAAATCTCGGAGACAGAGTTTAGGTGAAGTAGAAAAGAATAGCTTTATTGCTTTGCTAGGCAAAGGGGGACAGAGTGGGCTCCTGCACTGAAAAACTACATGCCCTAACCCAGGAGGAATTTTTTTTTTCTTTTTTTTGGCTGCGTTGGGTCTCTGTTGCTGTGCATGGGCTTTCTCTAGTTGTGGCGAGCTGGAGCTACTGTTCATTGCGGTGCACGGGCTTCTCATTGCGATGGCTTGTCTTGTTGCGGAGCATGGGCTCTGAGCACACGGGCTTCAGTACTTGCAGCACACAGGCTTGGTAGTTGTGGCACACGGGCTCTAGGGTGTGCGGGCTTCAGTAGTTGTGGCATGCGGACTCAGTAGCTGTGGCTCGCAAGCTCTAGAGCGCAGGCTCAGTAATTGTGGCTCAGGGGCTTAGCTGCTCCACAGCATGTGGGATCTTCCCAGACCAGGGATCGAACCCACGTCCCCTGCATTGTTTAACCACTGCACCACCAGGGATTCTTAACCACTGCACCACCAGGGAAGTCCTAACCTAGGAGGATTTGATGAGTTTTATAGCAACAGTTCAAGGGTGGAGTTGCTGATAGGATTAGGGTATGTGCAGGGCCTGTACTCCTTTAATCTTGTCTCAGGTGGTTGGGTTTCCTAATCTTGATGATCTTCTCGGGTTCTGCCTCAGGTGTTTTCTTGAGTGCTCCTCCTTTGTCTCCGCATCACGTCCCTTCCCTGACTCGCAACTATTGGAATCTGCCCTTTGGAACCCAGGGAACATCATGGAGGCTGGAGTCTGCTTCCTACAAATAAGAAACAGGTGACAGAAAGGTTTCTGTGCTCAGGAGCCCCACAGGGTCCTGCTTGGTTTCAATATGAGCAATAATGAAGCATGTGTATGCTGGCAGCTGTATTTCTCTAAATTATTTTCAAAGGAAATGGGCCGGGATATAGTGTCCTGGGAGTTTAGGTTGGACTGACTCCTCTTGGGGCAAATCTTCAAGAGTTATTTGCCTGAAAAGTGTGGCAGGGCATGGAGTTGAGAAAAGAAAGCTGAGAAAGGAAGGGGCAGCCTCTAGGGGAGACTCCCATTTGGAAAGCCAGTGATCAAGTCACAGGTTTGGGGGAGACATTGAACCTGGTTATGTGCCAACAACATGGAAACTGAGGCATCTTAGGGGATAGAAGGCTCCAAGAGCAAGTGCTGATGGCAATTTACTGAACTGACTCCAACACACTGGGAAGAATATTTTATGTGGTTCCCCCAGGGACAAGTACAGACATACCCTGGGAGACTTCTGGTATACCCAGGGCAGCAGAGTTAATACAAGACACAAAGAGACCCCGTGGAAGGGTGGGGCTCCTCTGGGAAATTTCTCTGTTGGGTGAGAGGGGGGTTAGTAAGTACAAGTTCTTGGGGTGGCATTTAGGAATACATTGCTTTGAGCTAAGTAACAGAGCCTACAGTTGCAAAAAAAATAATCTATTTGCTTTGTTTAATCTACAGAGAGATTTTTTTTCACTTGATAACTGATTGTTGATCAGGGTGCTGGTGTGTTTTGACAAAAAAGACAAAAAGTCCTAACATTTTCCTATGTGAATGCATCCAGAGAAATAATGGAGGTTTAGCTCCATCTGTTCTCTGCAGTATTTTATAATACAGATACATTAAAATTAGCCTAAATAGCAAACAAAACAGGTTCACTAAGTTTGATAGCCTACATACTTGATGGTATATTGTTCATCCATAAAAAGGATGTCATAAAAAAATTAGGTAATTATATGAAAATTTGCTCCCCATATAAGTAAAACCATTAAGTTCAAAAGTATATGTGTATAAATCAATATTATAAATAAATGCCTTCACAGAAAAGCCTAGTAAAAGGTACACAGATGTTAGATGATTAAGTTATTAGCAGATTAATTTTCTTCATAATCCTACAAAGAACACTAAAAAATAAACTTAAAAAATAAGTGAAACAAAATTTTTAAGCTTTTAAATGTTTTTTGATGGTGCCTATTGTTGATGACAAATAAATCAGATGTGGAGATTGAGGGTAGCCCATGCATTCTCAATGGAGCTGTTATTTCCCCGACGGGGAGACAATTGTTTCTTAGGGTTCAAAGAAATCCAAGCTATTACAATGGTTTGTGACCTTCCAAAGTACCACTGTACATGACCAGATATGTAGTAAATCTGTCCTACCAAAATTTCAAGGAGGAGGAGAGGCTATCAGAAAGGAAAAAATAAAAAGTCTAAAAGGCTCCTTTTCGGGGAGAGATAATGGAAAAAAAAAGACTGAGAAACATCGGCCTAGCATGGCCTAACATTTTTAGGAATATGGTTGGTAAGTTGAGGTATAACTTTTTTCTTTTTTTTTTTTCTTCCTTATATTTCTTCCTTAGACTAAAGTAATTTGAATACCAAGTCAGTGGTTTTTTATAAAAGGCTCCCCTGGGCTAAGTGTCTCAAGCTGGCCCAAGAAGCATATCATCCTCCGGTTACCCATGTGGTCTCCCAGTACCCAGGACACCAAGGTGGGTGCAGTCTGTGATCTTACCTGTAGCTGACACACAGGACCAGGGCTGCAAGCCCCTCGCTCTGGCCTTTCAGAAGGCTCTTAAAATATGAAGCAGTCAGTTCATCTCATCAACCCTCCTGGGACACAGAGAAGTGTATTAAAAAGGATGTCATGTGCCCTGTTGGAAACATCAAGTCAAAGCATCTCTGTGATAGGTATCTCTGAGCAGAATGCTGTCCTGGGGCCATGCCAGTGGCGCCTGGCTGTCTCATTTCCAAGGCCTCAATTGAGTGATAATTGCAGGATCCTATTTTGAACAACACTACTCCAGAGCCTGATAAAGTTTGTAACTATTTAGATGGAAATCTGAGAACTCTAAACAATTTATTTACAAAGAAAGACACAGATATGTTTTAACTACCTCATAACTCAACTCTCCTTGACTGCAAAGACAGCAGATATATGGTTCTTGGGGGAATCAATTAGCCCTGGACAGGGATTATTCCCTTGGATGGGCCTTCTTTGGTGTACATTAGGACCAAGCAGTTGCCAGCACTAAGCTGAATGAGGAAAAGCCCTGGGGCTTCACTTTGAGGGTGGAGGTAGGAGTTTCTGGGGAATGCTCAAGGTGAGCTGGTGAGACATCCTGAGTAGATAAACTGGGTAAAGCACCAGAATAGAATCCTTAGACCAGGAATTCCCAGCCTTGGCACTGTGACATTTGGGGCTGGATGTCCTTTGTTATGGGGCAACACTGTGCCTGGTAGGATGCTTAGCAGTATCCGTGGTACCCTCCACCCACTAGACATCACCAGCATCCCTCCTCCGACTGTGGTCCAACTGTGACCACCAAATGTCTCCAGATGCTGTCGAATGTCCCCTGGGAGGGGGTCAAAATTCAACCCCCTCCTTTGAGAATCATGGCCTGAGGTTTTTCAGTGTAGTTTTTCAGGGGTTAATTTTTTTTCCAAGCACAGATAGATATTTGGATATCATTGCTTTCTCTCCCTTCAGGCCTCGCTGAGTGCCCTGCGTTATGAGATACGGTTACACGTTTGCTAATTCTTCCATCTTTAACCTGAGGCTTTGAAAGGAAACAGCTTTTATCTTCTCTGTTACATGGAGGGGGGTGGGATGGGTTTGAATATCTATTGCTTTGCATGCAAATTTTAATCCTTTAATCACCTTCCCACACTTTCAGGGGGAGATGCTGAGAATCCACCAGCCCTTCCAGTCTTGACCTTAGGCCTGTAAACAGACTGGAGGAAACCTGGAAAGGTCATTTCCTTCCCCCTAGCCATAATATCCAGGTTTTAGTGGGAGATAATTTCAGAGTTTTCTCAGTCTTTTAGCTCAGAGGAAGTAAGTGAACTCTTACACTTCTGTCTTCCCTGCCTGGGTCCATAATGTGAAGGAACTTTTTCACTTATTTATCATTTGCCTATTGTTCTTCATGCTCAAATTTCTCTTTGTCCTGAAAACAAAAAAATTAAGAGTTTGTGGGAAGCCTTCATTTGGTGTCAATGATCATTATTTCTCAGGCAGGGTGAAATAAAAAAGCTCAGTCTTTTGGCAAATTCTACAATAGAATAAAGTGAAAGTATTCCTTTATTTTGAGTAGCAGTTATTAAAAAGAGCTCAGACATTTGCTTTTCCTCCGTGAGCTTTTAATTGTCTAATAACAAAGGAGGATGCCGTCTCCATGTATGTGCTGTTATGTCTACGATTTGTGCAAGGTCCGTTTCCAAAGGAACTTCTTATCTGGCGGAGATGGCTTTGCGTGTTGACTCCGCTGACTGTTCACACAGTGCCATAAATTACATGGCTCCAGTTTTTGCTCGTAGTCTAATCACTTCTCTGGGAAAAACAGTGTCCTGCTGGGTCTTGCCCTTCACAGAATGTATAAAAACACACGCTAAACTCCAATGTGACAGGAGGACAGTAAGCTTTTCCATTCATCTCAGACGAAGCATTCTACATCACACAAAGTTGTTTTCCAATGTTCACTCTATCGACAAAATATTTCTCTGTGTTAGGAAGTTAAGTCATGATGGACAAATATAGGCTGAAATATAAAACTGTGGTCATTGAAAATAAAACATCGAGAGAAAAAAAATGGCAATGACAACATTCCTCCACCTTTAGGATTATAAGGTATGAGAGATGGCCAGGACTTAAAAGACTCCCTTATCCACCCTCATTGTATTGTTGATCAAGAAGCTGATCTGAAAGAAGAGAAGAGAATTGTTCCACTTGAAGCAGTTGGTTAATTGAAGGCCTGGGACAAGAACTTAACCACAAGTCTGACTCCCAAACTCTTCACTGCAGTTCACTGCCTCTCCCCAGCAAGAAGACTGCATGTTCCTGCCTCAGGGCCTTTGCATGAGATGCTCTCTCTGTCTGCAAAGATCATCCCCCAGATATTGTCTTCACTTATTCACCCATTTTATTTTGGTCTCTGCTCAGATGTCCTCTCCTCAGATACCACACTGTCGACAATAACAGCCCCTGCCTGTCCTCTTTCTGCTTCTCTTGCTTTTCATCAGAGCATTTACTACTACCTGGCATTATATTCATTTGCCAAATGAGGCACCAAAAGCATCAGCCAAAATTAGATCATAGATATTTGGGTCAGAAAAGAAAGGCCCTGTTATATTCCTACAAAGCTGCAGTGATAAAGAACTTAGAAATGATTGATCATTATGAAAAAGTGGGAACCTCACAAGTCTTCCAATACACACAAATAAATGGATAAGATACCATGTTCTCCATGACTTGTATCAAGGTCACTAGCGAGCTACATCTGTCAAGTCAATTCTTTGTTGCCTCAAAACTTTCTCCTCTGTGTTCCCGGGATACCACACACCCCTGGTGTACTAGAGAAACCAACCAGTACAATGTGTATGCACACATACACACATGCACATTTATAAAATGAGAGATAGAGAGAGACTGTCTCATGTGATTATGGAGGCTGACAAGCCCCAAATCTGAAGGGTGGGTTGGCAGGCTGGAGACCCAGAGAAGAGAAGATGCTGTAGTTCAAGTCCAAAGGTCCTATGCTGTAGAATTTTTTCTTGCTCAAGGGAGGTCAGTCTTTCTGTTCTACTCAGGCCTTCAGTTAATTGGGTGAGGCCCACCCACCCACTTTATGGAGAACAATCTGCTTTACTCAAAGTCCACCACTTTCAATGTTTATCTCATCTAAGACACCCTCACAGAAACATCTAGAATAACGTTTGACCAAATATCTGGGTACCAAGAGCCCAGCCAAGTTGACACATAAAATTGACCACCGTACCTACTTTTCTTCCTATCACACCAAGGCTCCATCTCAGTCTCCTTAACCAAATCCTCCTTCACCAAAATTAGTACAATGTCCCATGTGGAGTGTCAGATACAGCAAAAGTAAAAATAAAAAGACGGGTTAAATTTTAATTTCAGATACACAACAAAAAATTTCAAGCATAAGGAGGTCCCAGATATTGCACATGGGAAATACGTATACTAAGGAAGTATTCACTGTTGATTTGCCTGTCAAAAGTAGTGGATCTTCTCACCACCTTAACTGCTCGGCTCTACCCCTTTACTGCTTTCCTGGGACGTCCAACAACCTCCCAGCAGGCCTCCCTGCCTCCATTCTTGCACCTCACAGTTTGTTTTCTCTTTTTAGCAAGTAGAGTCATTTCTATAAGTGTGATCTCCCTTTAGTCTAGACCGGGTGCCGGGTAAAATACATGAAAACCCACTGAAACATGTTACCCTGCTTAACAAAATTCTCCAAAAGTGGCTAATTGTAAGTAAAATCGAAGTGCTCCACAAGTCTCTGTGTACCCTGTCCTCAGGCCTCATGGGTGCTCTTGATCTCAGGCTTTCTGTATTTGTGTTGGCCTTCGGCTTTGGCATACCCCGTCTTCTGCTTAAGAAGCTCTTCTTTTAGATAAACCTGCCCCCCCACCCTGCCCTGGCCCCAGCCTCAGTTCAGTTGCTGTATTCCCAAAGAGGTCTTCCACAGCCATCCCAGAACACCAGCCTTTATCTTCTTGCTTTATCTTCTTCAAGGCCTCTGCAGCACCAATGGCTCCCTCACTGGAATATAAGCTTCCAAAGGGCACGGATTCTGCACAGTTCACTCTTCTGCCCATTCCGCTACCTTGGTCTCTTTAAATGTGTTGGTCAACTCTTGCTTTTCAACTATATATTATCAGAAAAAAATTTTAATATCATTATCAGAAATTAAGTGCAATAGGCCCTCTGAAAAACTAGTGCTAAGAACTTTAATTGCAAAGAACTTCTCAAAAGCACATTGTCAGTATATTTTAAGAATCTTAAAGGGTTCATTTCTTTGTCTCACTGCCTAGAATTTTAGAAATCTGTTCGCAGGACACAATCTACAATGTGAGCAAAGATTTGTGTATAAGGATGTTCTTTGTAGAGAAAATATGTAAAGTAACTAAGAGTCTAGAAATAGGGAACTGAATAAAAAATCACATGGTACATCCGTATGATGCAATACCCAGCTTTTACAGGTGACATTTTCCTTCTAGGATGGATGGCAGTGCCTTATATATCTTTCTCCTGGCACATTTAAGTATTTGTTAACACACAAAAAGATGTGCAAACAAGATTTCAACAAGGCTAAAAGCTGGGACTGTGTGTGTCTGTTTGCCAGATCTAAGGATGAATTTCCATTCCACCTTCATACCTGTAAAGAACGTCAAATCATGAAGGTGAGAGCTTCTTCCATGGTCGTGGCTGACACCTCCTTCTGGGTCCCAGGACCTTCATGAGACAGTCATGGAGAAGCCAGATCATTCTATCTGGGAACTGCTTTCTGGGATGTCCTGGACAGTTATGCCCCCTACAGAGAGGCACATTCTTCCAAACATCTCTAAATTTTAAATATTCTAAGGTGGCATTCCTGATAATGTAGCAAGTTTTGGAGCAGACGTGAAAGTAGTGTGTGTGGCATCCTGAGGTGTGGAGTTAGTTAGGAATAAAAAGGGCTTGGGACAGAAAACATCTCAGAAACTGAAGGTTGTAATTTTCACATATTGTGTTAGGAAGGGAATACACTGAAGAGAAATATTTAGGAATATCAGCATTCTCCAATGATCCGTCCCTGAGGAGATAAAGAACATCCTCAATAAAGCATAGCCAGAGAGATAAAAGGGCTGCTGGACAGAAGTCTGTGAGGAAGAGGACTCCAACATCAACACATCCTTTGTCTGTAGGTCAGAGAAGAGGGAGTGTAAGATCACAGCCAGATGGACAGTAAGAACAGCAACAATCACAACACAATCCAGTTTGATCTACTGACACCATAACCACCACGCTTACAGAACTGTGAGGGTCGATAGTGAGTATGAACAAAATAAAGCACCAGGTATTTAAAGACATTCTAAAATATAAAAGATGATACAGAGTGTACTCGCCTGCTAGGGCTGCATGACTTAAACAACAGAAATGCATTGCCTCATAGTTCTGGAGGCTCGAAGTCCAAGATCAATGTGTCTGCAGGGCCACACTTCCTCTGAAGATGCTAAGGAAGGAAGGTTTCAGCCTTTCTCCTAGCTTCTAGAAGTTCCTTGGCTTGTGGCAACATGACTCCCATCTTTACATGGAGTTCTCCTTGTGTGTGTCTGTGTCCAAATTTCCTCTTTTTAGAATGACACAAGTGATATTGGATTAGAAGCCCACACTGCTCTAGTATGACTTCATCTCACCTAATTACATTGACAATGACTCTATTTACAAATAAGGCCACATTCTAAGGTATCGGTGGTTAGCATGAGAACACATGAATTTTAGGAGGACACCATTCAATGCATAACGCAGAGTTAAAGCATATGAAAGTAAAGCATTTTAACTCCAGAAAAAGACTTTAGAAAGCATCTGTTTTGTGTTCTCAATATAATGCAAGGCACTGTGAATTTCATAACATAAAACTGAAAAGTGAGGTGAGAACATCACAGACTGAGATGGAGGAGATATTGGTTGAGATGTCGCAGACCTGACAGGAGAAAATGAAAAAGGTTTGAAAGAAAGCTAAAAATTGAAAAAGGTCAATTAAAACCCATGTTAGGAAAAGTAAGACACAGGATCAACACTGTAGGAACCTGCACTGATAATATAAAATTTGAGACACATTTCTTTTTAGACTATTGGGAAAATTTAAAGAGATGAAATAATAAAATAGAGGTAGATGTATGGATAGATAGACGTAGAAGATAAATTCATAGGTACTAAAGAGACAGATATCAATGGAAGATGATAAGTAGGTAGATAGATGATAGATTGATGATAGGTAGATAGATGATAGATAACTTGGTAGATAGATAGATAAAGCCCGTTGGTCAAAAGATGGAGAGGGAAGTTGGGTAGATATGGAAGACGATCTATAAACCAATACAAAAATAGACATGAATAGAGATATGAGAGAGAGGAGAGAGAGGGAGGCAGATGGGGAAGAGAAAAAGATGGATAGATACTGAGAATAAACATTTTCTATATTCCAAATTCAAAAAGGGAGAAGACTGATAGTTCTTTGGTCATAGGATAGTGCAATCAGGAGAACCAGTTTTAAACCCTCCAACCAATCTTGGATGAGACTGTATGAATTCACCTGCTTCTGAAGACCTGAAAATCAGTGACAATTCCATGCTTCTGAAATTCTATCAGTAAGAGACACAATCTCTTAACACTGTTTCCGTGGCTGATGGTTAAGCAACTTTCCAGGTTCTGGTTTCTGAAATCCCAACAATTCTTGAATTCCATATTTCTTGAAACCCTCTATAAAACCATTTCGAAAATAGTATAAGAAAACACAAGTGAATATCTGGCAGACAGATTAGGAAAGAGTTTTCTAAGCATAAATTAACTTTCAAAATGACCCAAAAATAGATAACAATAAAAAAAAATCAAAGACATTTGAGTATCACAAATACTCTAAGCAACATTGTTAGGCAGACAAAGTAGAAAAATTATTTGCATCAAATGTGATAGACAAATCAAGTTATGATTATCAATCATCCTATTTAGGGAACTTACAGCACTCAGTGAGAAAGATGTGAAAACCCCACTAGCAAAATAGGCAAAAGATATGAAGACAATTCACATAAGGAATAACAAATGGCAATAAACCAGCCCTCTTTAATCAAAATCAAGGAAATCATATCAAAGAAATGCAAATTAAAATTATACTAGCATTCAGTACATCAAATTAGCAAAGATCGGTGGTGGTGACACCAGTTTTATGAAGAGTGTGATCATGAGGGCACACTCAGTCATTGCCAAGGGAAGTGGAAGTTGGAATGATCTCTCTGAAAGTTTCATCATGTTCATAGCAAGAGCCTTAAAATGAAGTTCTATCCCTTGGAAGTAATAAGAAGCTCAAACCAAGTTTTCAGCACAGATATCAATGCTGACATATTTTTAATTGTGCAACATTTAGAAAGTCGTGCAACATTTAGAAACTCATTCAACAGCCATGAACGTGATGACACAAATTTTGGTGCATCCACGTGATGGGATATTTTGCAGTCATTATCATGGAGTTTGCAAGAAAATTTTAATCACATGTGAAAATTCTTCAGTTATAGCAAAATAAAAAGCAGGATATAAAATTGTATAAGCTTGGGCTTCCCTGGTGGTGCAGTGGTTGAGAGTCCGTCTGCCGATGCAGGGGACACGGGTTCGTGCCCCAGTCCGGGAAGATCCCACATGCCGTGGAGTGGCTGGGCCCATGAGCCATGGCCGCTGAGCCTGTGTGTCCGGAGCCTGTGCTCCACAACGGGAGAGGCTACAACAGTGAGAGGCCCGCGTAGCGCAAAAAGGAAAAAAAAAAAAATAAAAAAATAAATAAAATAAAATTGTATAAGCTTTATGATTTAAATTTTATTAAAATGTGTGTTTATAATTCAAATTTCATTAAAATGTATGCAAAAAATGGAAAATACATCCATTTCCCCCAGTAGTTATCTTTAAATAATTTCATTATAGGTGATTATTATTTTCTAAATTCTGAGCATCTTCACCCACGGTTGTTTATAAAGTCTCTATTTATTCAGAAGACTTGTAGCCTCTTTCAGATCATGTTCTTTCCTTTCCTTCATTTTTTCTTACACGTGATTATACTTTTCACTAAAACACATCTGTCATGAATGTAACAGGAGTACATACTGCATTTTGGCTTCATCCCAGACATTCCAGCTTCCTGGTGGGCTACGTGTCTCTTCCAGAATTCTCCCTTTTTTGTAGCCCTGGCTCAGTGACTCAAGAGTCCAGATTCATGCACCATCCCAAAGTGCAGACATGAAAGAGAATCAGCTCCTGGATCTTCTAGTTGGCATTAGTGTAACCTTTAATACGCTTGCCACATGGCTTAATCAAGAGAGGTTTTCACAAGTCCAATTTTATAATTGTTCCCATTCTGGAAACTGGCCTTTCCCTGTGGCCACGGGCTGGTTTGTGTACTTGTAGGTGCTCTTTTTCTTGTCATAAAACAAGAACGAGGTTATTGGCTAGATTTTAGACTGTATGTGTTATTTTTATAATCACACACATATGCACAAACCACAAATATCATTACGAACAAAAACATTTTCTAACAACAGGAGAAAATTGTTATAACAAAATGATATGCAAAGAAAATAATTTAACAGTTATATAAATAATATTAGCCTGTTTAAAAATAGTTTTAAAAGAAAAAGACTGGCAGTATGTCTAAGAAAATTTTACTGGTGTTTCTTTGGATTGTGGGAGTGTAGATTTTTGTTTTCTTCTTCATACTTTTCCTGTGTGTCTCAAGTTTTCTATAATGAGTCAAAAATAGGAAGCCTATTATTTGCAGAATGGGGTGGGACAGGTTGGGTGAAGGTAACAACAGCAAAGACAATTACAGAGTAAAGTTGATCTTGGGAAGAAAAATTTCCCTTAAATGAAGATTGGTTTGTACATTACATCCTCTGGAGGCCACGCCCACCCACAGCAGCTGTGTCCCTGAAGTAGGTTTCATCAGTCTCACTCTGCAAAAATGAAAACTAAGACTTAGGTAGATCCTGCAGGGTCCCTGAGGCCACACATCTGGTACACGGCTGTGGAGTGGAAACATGGCTATTATCTGCTCTTCATTCCTCTCCTGGGGGAGGTGAATAGACCCCCACTGGGCTTACCTAGTCGATGGAGAAACAGCATGCGTTGCGTACTTGCAGGAAATTTCCCCAGGGTTCAATTCAGAGCTAGCACTTCTGTGAACCACAGGGACCTACGTTTTTCCTGCCCTGGAAAATGAATGGAACCTACTATGCATGTCAAAACATTCTCAAGGGGTTCATTTTTGTTGTTGTTGTTGTTGTTATGTGCACTCATAAAGTCAGTTGAGGTGTGGGTTTTCTCCTCTTTGCCTTACCCGATATCAGATACCCTTGCTCCACCTCTGACTGGCTCTTCTGCCTTCCACGTGCTGGGATGCTGAGAGAGGGGCAGAGTGGTCTGGGAGAGAGGAGCTCACATGGCCTGGTTGATATTTACAGCATTGTCACAGCCTTCTCCAAAGCCTGTTTCCAGGAAGGAAGGAGGAAGAATTCTCCTGGCAGCCCCATTGTGGGCAGCAGCCAAGTGCCCCTTGGGCAGGACTGCTGGGTGCCACATTCTGCAGACCCCAGCATCCTTTTTTCTTCTGGAGGATGTAGCCCATTGGAACTCAAAAGAGTATGAAGGAAAATAGGAAATCTTGTGACATGGAGAAGTTTGGAATGCTGCTTTATTTGGCTTTTGAGTTTAGTGTTGTGCTGAGAATGAATTGCTTCTCTGGGGCTATGCCTTTCCTCCCCTTTTGCACTTCCTACTTTACTTAGGTGGCATAAGATGCCGTAAGTCTGTGTACACAGGCAAGGTGAGTCAGACTTTATTTATGTGATTCATGCTAAAGCGTTCCTTTTGCCTGAAATTATCAGGTAATTGAGAGCAGAGGTACTTTGAGGTTTCCATTCAGTCCGTGCTTGAATTATCTAGGAAATTGCTTCCTTTTCTAAGTTTGCATGAGGACAGTGTCTCAGATGAATCATACAGCCTGATGTTGGGAAGAAAGTGCAGATATTTTAATTATTAATAGAACTGAGTTGACTGCTTCGTCCCAAAGAGGCAACCTAAACATGGAAAAGCCTGAGTGAGGCTAGTTCAAGGACAAGTTCTGGGAATGCTGTCAGACTTCTGCCAGTCTGGGAGTGGCCAATGATAGGTAACTAAGTTTGTCAAGAAGGTGTAGGCCCCTTCTTGGGTGCACGCCTGTCTGTCCACGTTTGCTGTGACATCCAGAGGGAGGGTTTGGGTAACAATCTGAAATAGAGTCACCTGTGTCAGTGTGCCGCCAGGGTGCCAGACACTGAGCACAGGTTAAGTCACTGATTCTCACAACAATGGTATGCAGTGGTAGGTACTATCTCCAGTCTCTAGATGAAGAACATCCTTCCCCAAAGCTGTGTTTCCTGGAAGGAGGAAGAATTCGCCTGGCAGCCCCATTGTGGGCAGCATCCCAGTGCCTCCAGGCAGGACTGCTGGACGCCACATTCTGCAGACCCCAGCATCCTTTGTTCTTCTGGAAAATGTAGTTCACTTGTACTCAAAAAAATAGTATAGGAAATCTTGTGACATGGAAAGCTTAGGAATGCCACTTCATTTGGCTTTTGAGTTTAGTGTTAGAAGATGCAAAGGAACACTGGTTGGAGTGGACAGAGTTCTACAGCTACAAGGTGGCAGAGTCTGGATTTGAACTCATTACAAATTATGTCTCAAAACTATGATCTCTCTAAATTGCTACACTGCCTTTTGAATTCCATGGCTGAGAGGAAAGAATCTTCGGGTCCAGTATCTAATGAAATACTACTCTGGGATCACGTACTTCCAGATCTTCACGTCTGGAAAAAGGGAGAAGGTAGATGGGGGAGCATCAGACTGCCAACCTTTACAAATGTCCCTCCTTCACTGCCTGGCCCTGCATTTGTTCCTCTGTGAGGCTTGCAGACTCTCCACAGAGACGACAATGTGTGGGGCTGTTAGGAGTACTTTTTGACTTTGCAAAACAGGTTTAAGAAAGTACACCCATTTTTGGACACATATACATATACATACACACACATACCCGCACATACACACACACACCTCACAGACCATTCCTACTTCCTGTTAGGTCTTGGCTGGAACCTCTCGAACCACTCCTAGGAGGGCAGATATGGCTTGCTCGCCAGTACTTTCTGAAATATTAGCGTGAAGAGGAAGTTGGGTATGATGCAAGTACAGGGGGAAGAAACGGGAAAATTACATCTGTGACAGGGATTTATTTTTGTAGCAGCTGAGAGAGGAGTCATGAACCTTGCTCCCCCTGTATTTAAGTTACAGCCCTCTCAAATAGCTGTTTTGATTTCCATTACTGTTCAAGGTCTCGTTACTTTGGTACTGAAGACTTGTGTTTGACCAATGGGTTCCTGACTCCCGGGGTTGGAAAAAAAGTTAACACCCACGGAGGCAAGCCCTTACTGTCACTGGAGTTTCAAACCTCCTCTGAAAGTCTATAGCAGGTGGTAAAACAGGCTGTGCTTGAACATGTCTTATAACGAGCCCTCCTCGCCTCCTGAGTCAACCAGTTTCATCTTTGATACTTATTCTTTCAAAAACGTTTTCCTTATATTGAGTTGAAATCTGTCTCACTGTATATGCAACTTATAAAATGAGTCGGCTGGCTCAGAAGTGACCAGCCAGCTGCACAGGCTGTGCACTACAGAACTCCAGGGGCACCGTTCATGTGGACTCTGATGGCAGAGACTGGCAGGTGGCTGGAGTCACGCAATGCCGTGGCCCTGGTTTGCCACGGTGACCTCTGTGTTCCATTTTGCTTCTCAACTTCAGTGTCGGCCTCCAGATGGAGATCTACTCTGCAGAGCAGCTCAACTGGTAATAAAGAGCTTTCAGAGTCCCTGCCTGAACACTTCTACCTGTGTCATCAAAGCTGACCACCCCTTACTATTTATACACTGTGGAACTTGATTTCATTGAAGTTCAACTGTGCAAGTTAGATTTTTACCCAGAAGGCAGCACATCATCTGTCTGCTGAATGGAGAGGAGATGGTGTCATACTCTGTTTAAAGTTTTTCTGTGAGAATCCATTTTGTTTCCAAATATGATTATGTTCTTTAAAAGTTTTAAGCATCAGTTCTGCAACATCATTAGTAATAAAAATGTCATTTTATTTATTTTTAAGAATTGGGGAAACGCTGAGAAAGAAAATAAATAAATAGGAAATGCTTGCTTTCTGACCAATTTTTAACTTAATAATAAAAATACCGTTAGTGCCTAAGCCACTGATACATAGTTTGTATTACCTGGTCAATGAATAAAGCTTGGAAAACAAAAGCAAGCACATTTTCAGGAAATGTTCAACTTACTTAATTTCCCCACTTCTTTTTTTTTTTTTTTTTTTTTTTTTTGCTGTACGTGGGCCTCTCACCATTGTGGCCTCTTCCGTTGCGGAGCACAGGCTCCGGATGTGCAGGCTCAGCGGCCATGGCTCACGGGCCCAGCCGCTCCGCGGCATGTGGGATCTTCCCGGACCGGGGCACGAACTCGTGTCCCCTGAATCGGCAGGTGGACTCTCAACCACTGTGCCACCAGGGAAGCCCTCCCTACTTCTTAAAAGAATCTCTTATATCATGTGGCCATTACAAGTTCTCATCTTTCATGTGGAAGGAAATTTATTGGGAACTAAATTGGTACACACATGGTTGACATTTTTCGAAATAAAGAATGCACTTATGTAACAATAATAATGCAGCCTTTACATACAATGCTATATAATTACCCTCTAATTTAATATTGACTACCCCACCCCCAGAAATCCAAATTATTTAAGATTTACCATAAGCTGAAAATTATGGATTCCTGAGTAAGGTGATTGTTGTTAGAGATATAATAATTTGGCCCTCTGATGGTTGGAGCGAATAGTTCTTTCTCTGCCTGGTTGCGTTTTTGGCAGTTTGGTGAAATAGCAGTTTAAGTCAAGCACTTGGGCACTGTGATGATGGATAGATAGGCCTGGATGGAAAGGTAGCTCTGGTCTGATGCTCGAGATGAGGTCTTTGTCAATGAAGGGTTGCCCCACTTCACTTCCATGATTAAACCTTTGCAAAAGCCATCCTGAAAAAGTTATGTGGGAGGAATTTGTACTGGGAAGGTTTCAGCAGCTCATGAAACTGACACTCTAACACTTTGACCAAAGATGAGGAGGCAGGGATGGGGGGACTCAAAGAGCGAGGGGAAACTCCCAACTCCCCCAGCGGTATGTCTTGCTTAAAAGTGGGTTTCATCACCGAGGAGTGATGAGGTCAGAGGGCAAGACTAATTCTCAGCCTCTGGAGACAGGCGGTGGCAGGGGACAAAAACGAGCAAGTGTATGTGCAGTGTGTGCACATGTGTGCATGTGCTTGCACATGAAGTACACTTCAAACATATTTACTCTCCATTGTTGCCAAACACTTAAAAACATATTTTACTCTGCTGGCAAGAAAAGATAGGCAATTGAAAGGCTCAGTAGTTTTATGAAGAGCAAGGCTGAAATGTTAAAACACAAAATTAAAGGTGCTTCCCCACTATATTCCCCCCTCCCCAAGGGATTTCGTGGGTTAATAAATTAATCAAAACCAAGTGTGGACTGCAGTTGAAACTCTAGAGAACTGGTATCCCTTTGGATCCAGCTGCACATACCAATGTCAAAACAGTAAAAGTTTCCCAAAGTCATCGAGGGCTAAAATGAAACTTGGGCCCATGATTTTTAAACAAAGCCAATGAAGCAAGTGAGTGGCTACTCTGAGACAGTCTAGGATAATAGTTCTTAAGCGCTGTTGTGGACAAATGTTGCTCACCACGAGACATAATAATGATTAAAGTAGTTGCTAGGATTTTTGCCTTTGAGATGCCCTCTCCCTCCTGCTAGCCAATCCATATATCAATACATAAGAGTTAGCCTTCCCCCAGCACCCCCACACAATTTTTTTCCCCCCTGGAGACCCAGTGACAAGCCACAGGACATCTATTAGCATGCATTAAAATAAAAAGCATCACTTGGCATCTCTACTTTGGTTGGGGCCAGGCCAGCTTCCTCGGGAAGCCAGAATCTGCCAAGTCTCTCTCTCTCTCTCCTGGAATTCAGACATTTAATCAATGACACTGGCTTTGCCAAGGTTGTAAAAATAAAACATCTCTCAAAGTGCTAAGCCTTTACTTTGGTCTGTAAAGAAAGTCACATGCTTCAGTTGGGGATCAAAATACAAAGAACCAGGCCCTAACAGAGTAGAAAATAATTGCATGTGGGTGCATGAGTAGCAACAAGCGTTAGTGCCATATGACGTGAAAAACAGGCACCGTGATAAAGATGTAATATGCCCCAAAGTCCCAGCTAAATTTAAATGCCTGAGTAGTTTCAGTATTATTTTATCTAGAACTTCCAGTTCCATATTTATTTACTAAGAATAGTTGGCTTTTTGATACTTTGTAACTACATTAATTAAACTCTGAAGATATATGTGTATATGTGTCCACGAAAACTTTTCTGCAGGGCAATTTTACTGTTTTGCATCCCAGCATTTACATGTTATCATAAAAGTCATAGCATAGACACACAGGATATCCCCAAGAAATGAAAAAGCATCACAGTGTCTTATATTTAAAAGCTCTCCATCATCACAATTTACTCTTGGTGGACAGTAATTTGCCTACGAGTTCTGCTCAGTGTGATTAAATACCAGGGGACTTTACTTATGGGACGTGGAACCCATCCATCTTAATAGACGAGTCGGATGTTTTATCATCATCTTTTATTTTGTGGGATAGGCTGTTTGTTTTATTAGAAGATGACATGGCTTTAGGAAAAACAGAGAAAGGCAGATGTAAAGCTGGTATCTATGCTCCAGAAGGGGTTTTGCAGCCCCGCTAGATGTGGAAGAGTCTGTGGTGAGCTGGACCCAGTGTCTGAAGGCTTGAGCAGCGCTGCTGGATAAACGGCTCTGCAGGGTACCTTGCCTGTGGGTCTTGTGGGTCCCTCAGCCTCATGTTTTCAGCCTCCAAAGCCAGGACTGGGCTCAGTAACTGCACTTCTATCTCCTACCGACTGAGCTAAAAGAAAAGCAGAAGGTAGTGATGCAATATTCGTGATTTTCTTTGTAACGGAATCCAGCGTATTTCTGAAGGCTCTATACTTCAGTATTTGTTCTAGGCAATAATAATAATAATAATAATAATAATTTGGGAGAAGACTTGGTGCTTGGCATGGCTATGTGTGGCTGCCAAGCTTGCTGCAGAGGTTCTGTTGCAGAGCAGCAGACAGTGGCTTGACACCGAAGAAGCCCTATTGTGACTTATAAAAAGAGTGGAGGCTTATTTTTCAATTCGGGGGAATTTTTCCAGGTTAAAAAAAAAAAAAGCAGAAGCATAATTTAACTTTGACTGATAGGAAGGATAGTCTTCTTTTGACATCTATGACCTAAAAACAAAACTAACTTTTCAGTTTATCATAAGCTTAAGGGCAACCCTTAGGGCAATTTCTTTGTAAGAGGAAAAGAAAAACCCTGAAAGGCCCAGTCCCTGAGTTTTGTCCCTGAATCGGTATGCATTTTGCTTCAGCTGAAGCCAGCTGCAGGTCCCGACTCAGATACCTAGGTTTCTGGTCTGGACTCACCCTACAGAGCGGTGCCACTGGCCTTGGCACCTATGTGCAACGTCCGGCACCTATGTGCTTTGGAAGGGGCCTTCCCGAGACATAAAACCGCATTTTTGTACCAGTTCCCATGAAGACGTGCAAACGGCTGGAAGCTACATCCCATTTGCTGCAGAGGTTTTGCAATATCTCCTGCGTGGAGGGCCTCTGTGGATTCGTGGGAGGGAAATAAAAGGCAAGGAGGATGCGTGGGAAGTTTGTGTTGGAAGAAGTTTGTCTAGCCCGGTAGTGATTAAAAGATTATAAATTGTGTTTTGTCTGAGTGGCTCACACGGCTTTCAGTGTTTTTCCCCGCTGAGGGTTTTGGCTGCTGGCGGTGGAGGTGGGAGGCTGAGAAGCCAGCGCAGTTTCTAAGATTACAAGGCAAGTGGCCCCCAATCTGGGTGCAGACTGGCCCTCCTCACTTATGAAATGACACGTACTCTGTCTGGGTTTAGCCCAAGACCGTTCAGGGAAGGAGCTTCAGCAGCGGCTGCTTCGCGTGAATTTCAGGCTTTTGGCATTGTTAGGTATGCCCGGCTCCCTGGGCGGAGATCAGTAACAGTCGTGGAATCGGGCTGGCCTGTTCCATGAGTGTCGACCAAGAGACAAGCAGGACTCTTCTGGCTGGTGTCCAGGTTGTGTCCCGAAGGGCTGCACAGGTCACATAACCCTCTGGCCCTGGAGGAGTGGAAGTTTTCTAAAAGCGTCTCTGCAACTCAGAAGCTCCATGCTGTGCTTGGGACTGCCCAGCAGTGCTGGCAGTGCTTGTCTGTGACAATGAGACCAACAACGTGTGGTCTGTAACGCGGAGAAAACAAAACACCCTCGCTCTTACCGAGCGGGCTAAGCTCTCCTAAGCAGTTTCTTTCTTTCTTTCTCCTCCAGCTGCCTCTCCTTCCTCCCTAGAGCTTTATTTTTGTGACTGTAACAAGACGAGCATGGGTTGGATTAACTCAAACATCATTATTCCTAAAAAAGGAGGTAAAATGATAAGGGCAATCAAAAAAACATTTTGCAGTTTGACATTTCTTGCAAAGTGAAACGGAGTCTTACAGGGATTCCTAGGTGTTTGCCGAAATGAGCTGAAAACCTATGTTTATACAGATATTTATAGCAACTCTTCAGTTATCAAAACTTGAGAGCATGTCCTGCAGTAAGTGAATGAATAAGCAAAGTGTGCTCTATCCATACAATGGAATAGTATTCAGCAATACAAAGAAATGAGCTATAAGCCACGAATGACGTGAAGGAACCCTTAGTGTGTATTGCCAAGTGAAAGAAGCCAATCTGAAAAGACTAATACGGTTATGATTCCAACTCTATGACATTCTGGAAAAGGCAAAACTTAAAAAAAAAAAAGACAAAAAAAGATCAGTGGTTACCAGGGGTTTGCGGGGAGGTTTGTGAGTAAATGGAGCACAGGGGATTTTGGGGGGCAGTGCAACTAATTCTGTGCGATAGTGTCATGGGGCAGGATGCATCTGTCAAAACCCATAAAACGTACAACACACAGAGTCAACCCGAGTGTAAACTGTGGACTTTAGGTAATAACAATGTGATATCTTTTAATTAGAACAAACATACCACATTAATACAAGATGTGAATAATATGGGAAAGTTGAGGTGAGGGAGGGACTCTATGGGAATTATCTGTACTTTTTGCTCAATTTTTTGGTAAACCTAAAACTGCTCTAAAAAATAGTTGTTAATAAAAAAGAACATTTTGAGAGGTGGGAGGTGGTCAATACAACTAGTCTTTTGCTGGATGAGATGATGGCAAAGGGCTCTGGGACTAGGAAGGCTTCCTGGGGGAGGCACCATTTAAGCTGAGAACCACAGTAGTGGGAGGGCTGGGGTGTGTGGTAAGAACATGAAACCATGAGACTAGAGCTTGGGGAGAGTGAAGGTGAGAGACTCCGCATGACTCTGGAGCAGCAGGTAGGAGACTGAGCATGCAGGAGCCTGGATGACACGGGATAGAAACCTTCAGTGCTATGCTAAAGTTGAAAATAGGGCAGTGCATCCCCAGACTTTGTGTTGCAAGGATAAGATTGGGAGTGTCAGAGGTGATTGAAGACAGAGGAAACCAGAACTGAGCTGGGAGTGGATGAATTCAAGGAGTCCAGGAAAGAGAGGAAAGCAATATTCCAGTTTGGGGAAAACAACAGGAATCTGGGCCACGAAAGAGTACGGATTTTTGGGGGTCTCACTTTGGCGGTTTCAACACACAGAACTTCTGTTTCTGTCATCTTGCACTCAAGTGGTTCTTGTTGCACATATTCTTTAAGATGCAAAATTTGGCTGGATCATTGGTTTTAACAGCTTTCCTGATTGCTTTCTAGTTTCCACATTTGAGTAGAAGTTCTTTATCTATAGTAACTGTTTCTCCCCTCAATGGGTAAAGCCAGAAGTCTAGAAAGAAACCTGGTATCTCTTAGAGTCAACAATTATTTTTTTAAATGTATTGCCAAAAATCTGTGCCAAAAGGACAATTACTGATGAGTTGTGTAGTATGTGACTGCGCTATCCAGTTATGTGATTACTGTCGTTATTGGAAACCAAAAGTGACGTGCCCAAATTGAGATGTGCTGTAAGTGTTTGGAAGACATTGGGTCAACAAAAGAATGTGAAATATCTGATCAATAATTTTTATATAGAGTCCATGGGGCCTCCCTGGTGGCGCAGTGGTTGAGAGTCCGCCTGCCGATGCAGGGGACACGGGTTCGTGCCCCGATCCCGGAGGATCCCACATGCCGCGGAGCGGCTGGGCCCGCGAGCCATGGCCGCGGGGCCTGTGTGTCCGGAGCCTGTGCTCCCCAACGGGAGAGGCCACAGCAGTGAGAGGCCCGCGTACAGCAAAAAAAAAAAAAAAAAAAAAAAAAAAAATATAGAGTCCATGTTAAAATGATAATATTTTTGGATCTATTGTGTCAAGAAGATGTCATTAAAATTAATTTTCAACGATTTCTTTTTCCTGGCTTAATATGGTGCCTTAGTTTGCTAGGACTGCCCTGACAAAATACCACAAATAAACAAAATACCAATAACGTACATTTATTTTCTCACAGTTTTGGAGGCTGAAAGTCTGAGATCAAAGGACCAGCAGTTCCCTCCCATGAGGTCCTGAGTGGCTGCATGTTGGTTTTCAGAAAATGAGGAGAAGACAGCCTCCCTCCCTGGGGCTTGTACCCTGTGGCCCTGTGGTGATGGCGACACAGCCCTGACAATCTCTGAGTCACCTTTGGGATCATACTTCCCTTTTGTGGAAGGATAACGCCTGTTGACAGCTGGATGGCTCTGGTGTTCTTGTAAAATTACAGACGTCCAACCACCTCCCTTCATTTTGTCCCATCCCTGTCCCTTCTGGTCCAAGTCTGGAGCATTTCCTCTGGTATAGTCCCATCTCTAGCCCTGATTTCTGCGGAGATGGCGGATCGCATCCATGATGCGCAACTGTCATTTCTTAATCAGCTTACTTCCCGGTCACACATCCCTGCTATTCTCTCCAGAATATGCTTTCTCATAGTTTGTAATACGGATAGGCTGAGAATTTTCCAAATCTTCAAGTTCTGTGGGGTTTGTTTGCTTAACAAGTCCTTCTTCAATTTATCTCTTCTTTGGCATTTTGCTGTAAGCCGTAAGGGGAAACCAGACCACGTCTTCAACACGTTGCTTAGAAATCTCCTCGGCTGGATATTCAAGTTCATCACTCACAAGTCCTCCCTTCCTCACCACACTAGAGCACAATTCATCCCAATCCTTTGCCACTTTGCACCAGGATTGCCTTCCCTCCAGCATCTGGTAACGTGTCTCATTTGCATCTGAGGCCTCACCAGAAGCATCTTTAACATCCTTAACAGTTTCTCCAAGGCCGTATATATTTTTTCTAACATGCACCTAGAAACTCTTGCACCCTCTCCCCACTAGCCAGTCCCAGAGCCACTTTCACGTTTTTAGGTGTTTGCGACAGCAACACCCCACTTCCCAGTATCAAAATCAGTACTACTTTGCTAGGGGCTGCCGTACAAGATACCACAGACTAGGTGGCTGGAACAACAGAAGTTTATCTTCACACAAGATGGAGGTGTCAGCAGGTTTGATTTTTCCCGAGGCCTCTCTCCTTGGCTTGCTGATGGCCGCCTTCTCACTGTGTCCCCACATAGTGTTTCCTCTCTGCTCACACATCCCTGGTATCTCTCTGTGTGCTCAGATTTCTGCTTTTTATAAGGACACCAGTCAGATAGGATTCGGGCTCACCCTTGTGGCCTCATTTTTACATGGTCACCTCTTTAAAGGCTCTAGGCCCAAATACAATCATATTCTGGGGCTTGCGGGGTCAGTGCTTCAACATAGAAGTGCTGGGGAGATACAATTCATCCCATAACATATGACTCCTAAAAACTTTAAAATGGCAAATAAGGATTTGCCTCTACAGCTTGTGTGATTTTTCGACCTGATGCCAACTGGAAACAGTCTAGTTTCTAGTTGGTTCCCAGTTACAAATGGACCTTGCTCACGAGGGCCTAGGGGTGAATGGGCTTTGGAAGATCAAATGCCCCTCTTTTTCCTTGATGTCTTTTTCACCTGTGACCCCAGTGGTTGAGCGAGCAGGGTGAGGACTTGCAGACACACTTGGCCACGGGGAGCCTGAGCCGTTACATGGGCAGAGCAGCAAGTCTCAGTCTGAAGGCTGCCCTCCCTGGACACCGTCTGTGTTTATCGTTCTGGGCAGTCATTAGCTCGCTTGGCACTGTCCTGACACAGGCTCCTTGTGACCTCAGCTCACACTTACGAAGTCTGTTTTCTTCCCTGGCAGTAGGCTCCTTGCCCACACTTGCCTGTTCTTACTTCACAAGGACAGGGCAAGGCCCGATGAAACCAGGCCTTTCATATGCTTGACAGCTCCTGAGAGGCAAGTGGGGCCTCAGGCAGTCAGTATAGGAGAAGCCCACGATTCCACAGGCAGCCTAGCCAGGGCCAAATCTTGCTCCCAAAGGGAAAAATGCTCAAGGAGTCTCCCATTCTGAGCTTCAGGTCATGTCCTCAAATAGCAGTAAGTTAGGTGTTCCCACTGCCACTGTGCAAATTCCCCACCAGCGCCAGGGAAGGGCTGGGGTTCTAGGATGCATTTCAATGGCAGTGCCGTGTAGGAAAATGAACTCTCTTGGAGGTCACAGGGAAAGGGGCCACCGTAGGAACTCATGGATGGCCCAGGTGGGTGACACCTTGCTGGGAGTTTCTCTGCCAGGCTTCAAAAAGGCAGGCAGAGATGGGGAGTGGGCACAGAGGAGTGGGGTGTATGGATGTGTATCAGGGTCCTGGGGTTGCAGTGACACAGGATTGCCACTAAGTGGCTTAAAACAGAAGAAATTCTCTCAGAGTCTGCAGGCTAGAAATTTGACTACAAGAAGTCAGCAGGGCCATGTTCCCTCTGGAGGCTCTCGGAGAGGGCTCTTCCTCGTCTCTTCCTTGGATGTAGCTGCATCACTTGAACCTCTACCTCTGTCATCACATGACCTTCTTCCTGGTCTCCACCATGGCTCTGTATCCAAATCTCCCTTTTCCTTCTCTTCCAAAGACACCAGTCATTGGCTTTAGCGCTCACCCTCCTCAGGTCTGACTTCCTCTTAACTTGATTATGTCTGCAAACATCCTATTTCCAAATAAGGGCATATTTATAGGTACTGGGGAGTAGGATATTTTGGGAGACACATCCAATCCATTGCAGTATGTAAGGCAAGGTTAGAAGATTAGGTAAGAAGGAATTTAGGGATATTCTCATGCTTGCTAATGAGCTGGGACGTTGCTTTGTATATAATAGGTACAGGAAGAAAGGAATCCATGGGAAAGTTGAGATTACCCCTTTCTTAGGATCCTGACCCTGGCAACAGAATGTAGGATGGGGGACTGAGAAGGCTACAGGCTGTTTAACTGTTGGGAGGTTACTTCATTAGTCGGGTAGACAGGCGCATGGCCCGACAGCGGGAATGAAAACAGTACACTCAAAGGGGAGTATGTGGGTGGAATCAACCACTGGGCCATTGATGGAATGTTGGGTAGAAGATAGGGATGAAGAAGAAGAAGAGAGAGAGGGAAAGAGATACACAGACAGAAGCTGGTTATGCAAGCCAAATAGCAGAGATAAGAGAGAAAAAGGAAAGATAAGTTAGTTTCTAATATTTAGACTCAGGTACTGGAAGCTAATCCAGAAAGACAGACTCAACAGAAAGTTGGAGACCTGCATATTGAATTTGAGCAGGAAACATGCGTTGTAAGATCGTTTACAACAAGGAAAAGGAACATTATAGCTTGCTCTAGGTTTGCTGTTTCCCGGTTTTATTTTGGATGGAGAGGTGGAGGAAAAGTAGGGTTTGAGGAGGCTTCCTATTACTTTTAAAACACCTCCTATTACTTTTAAAAATCTAGAGAATAGAAGCTGATGAGAGAAATTAGGACTAGAAAGCTCCAAGCCATGAAACTCTCAGCAGCAATAAGACTATTAAAATATTTCTTTAGGAACCAGTACAGTCACACCAAATGGAGGGCCCAGTTCCATCTTGAGTTTATTCACTGCTACTTCTACTTGGTGTTAAGGAGAGTCAGTAATTCTGGCGAGGATCAGCTGCCTATCTGTTTAGCTTCATGTGACCAAGTCAAATAACCACAGAGAGGAAGAGAGAGATACAAAGACAGACAGACAGACAGAGATAAAGAGAGACAGAAACAGGGAGAGGGAGAGAGAGAGAGAGGGACTTTTTCTGTATATATTGTTTAAAATAGAAAGTTTGAGTGGAGCACCGTTCATTGGTATTGATCTACATTTTGAGATTAATGAATTCAGTGTATTTTGGGGGCAGCTGTGGAATAGTTTGGGGACCATTTCTGGAAACACTGGAAGCCCAGGGGTAAAAGTATCATGGGGACAAATGGAAAGTATGGGCTGACTAGAGGATGCAGGTGTAAATGCTTCTGCCCTCTGTTTTCATCCTGTCCATCTAACTCGTGTGCAGATCATCTGTACTTGAATTTATTGTGAAATTAATTCTAAAGGAGAACATTCAGCATTTTCTATAGTGGGGACAATAACAGTAGGAAGTAGTGATGATAAACTTTGAGAAAAAAATACATTTGAATTAAAAAAGTGACTTCCAAAATATTCCACTTGTATTCATGATTAGGCCTGTTACTTATTCTCCATTATCTTAAAGGCTGATCTCTGTTCTGACTTTCTAAGCTTTTATAAAAATATTAATGGAGGCTCCATGTTCATCTTTCAAACACTCTTGCACTCACGTGGGGTAGAAGGTGAACTCTCTCTTGAAAATATTATTTGTTCTAAAGATTTGATAAAATTTTGTTTCTTTCAGTGCATTGTTTCTGGGCTGAGAATAGTACTCAACTTTCTGTGTAATTAAAATGAGTGTTTCTAAATGAAAGTTTGTAAACATAAATGAGACACAGTCTCTGTTTTCAGGAGTTCAAATTTTTTTTAACAAGAGCTTGACATCTTTACAAATAATTACAGTCAGGGTTGGTGTTTCAGTCCATTTGGGTTTCTATGATAAAACACCAGAGGCTGGGCTTATAAAGAACAGAAATGTATTTCTTACAGTTCTGGGGGCTGGAAGTCTGAGATCAGGGTACCAGTCTGGTCAAGTGACTTGACCTCTTCCAGGTGGCAGACTTCTCCTTGTATCTTCACATGTCAGGAGGGGTGAGGGGGCTCTGCGGGGAGTCTCTTTTATAAGAGCACTAACCCCATTCGTGAAGGCTCCACCCTCATGACCTAATCACCTCAAAGGCCCCACCTCCTCATACCATCACACTGGGAATTTGGATTTCACCTCAACTTAATTTTGAGGAGACACCAACATTCAGACAAGAGTAACTGGCTACATAATTTGCAGGACCCAGAGCAAAATGAAAATGTTGGGCCTCTTGTTCAAAAATTAAGTGTTTTAAGATGGTGACCACATAGCATTAAACCAAGTGGGGGACCATCCTGAATGAGGGACCCTGTATGACTTCACAGGTCATGCCCATGAAGCTGGCCCTAATTACAATATGAGTCAGATACTGAAGTGGAAGATGGCATGGGGCAGGTAAGGATATAAAGTGGGCCCTGGATATCTCTATGATCTAATTTCCAGCCATTCCTTCTCTTCATCACTGACTTTCTATATATTTAGGATGCAAAGCATGACAACTTAGGGCTTTTCCTCTTGCTGTTTTCTCTGCCTAGAATGTATTCCACTGAGTCTTCATTTGGCTCACCTTCCTGCACCATAAGTCTCTGCTCAAATATCATTTCTTCAGAAAAACCTTTCCTGACAACCCTATCTAAATAACCACTTCCTATCTCTGGCTTCTTACCCTGCTTTATTTGTCTTAATAACTTTCTCCCTAGCTGACCAGATGTCTACGTGATTAGTGTTTCTTGATGGACTTCCCCAGACAGAATGGAAACTGTGTGGGCAGGGGTTTTGTTTTGTTCACCACGGTATCCTCAGAACCTAGACCAAGGCTTGACACAAATAAAGAATTCAAGGAATATAAAATTAAGTGAGTGAACAAATGAATGAATGAAGACATATTGCTGTGGGAGCCAATATTTCTGCCCTGAGGAACAAAGCAGTTTCCGGTTGGTTCTGGTCTTTGATAGAAGAGTTGGTCTTAGGTGGCAGGTGATGTAGGAAGGGCATCTCACAATTATAAAACGACAGACAAGATGGATTGTATCATGGTTACAAATGTTCCTGTGCATTCTGCTTTCTCTGGACCAGAGTCTGGCAAATCCTTATTGTAACTTGTGTATGTATTTTGTGAGCGCTATTCAGTTCACATACATTATCCAATATGCTGACAAATTCATCTTTATTTGTACGTTGTGGCATGTTTCTGACTGCCTGCTCTATGCACAGACCTGTTTTCTAAGGATTTCTACCCATATTCCCTGCTGAAGGGGTAGGTTCACGGGACCATGCTTGGCTCTATTATCTTCCTATGTTTGTCATAGGTGATTGGAGCAGAAGTGGACACCTGATACAATGCCAACCAAGTAGCTTGCTGTCCGGTGACCAATCAGCTTCTCGCTCAAAAATCTGAACAGAAACACAGAGACACTAGCCAACTGGCCAACCTGTTAGAGAAAGAAGGAAGGCCATGGGGCTGCTGAGAAGTGGAGAGACATTTTTTCTTAGAGTTTCCCAGCTGTATGGACCAGCTGTATTTTTGGTTCCTCTCTCTCTCTATGAGATCACTTTCATATCTTTATAATAACCCACTTTGGACACCTGACAGCCTCACCCTCTAAACTTGAGCCAGAAATTAACCAGAAAAACACAAATACTGGGAAATGCATTTCTCTGGTTATTCAAAAACTCATTTCAGGGCTTCCGTGGTGGCGCAGTGGTTGAGAGTCCGCCTGCAGATGCAGGGGACACGGGTTTGTGGCCCAGTCCGGGAAGATCCCACATGCCGTGGAGCGGCTGGGCCCGTGAGCCATGGCTGCTGAGCCTGCGCGTCCGGAGCCTGTGCTCCGCAACGGGAGAGGCCACAACAGTGAGAGGCCCACATATCACAAAAAACAAAACAACAACAACAACAAAACTCATTTCAGCAATATTTCATGTAATGTCAAGTAATGTATACCTATGCACGATCATAGACATTGTAGGGGATAAAAAAGTAGTAAGTAACAAAATTCATTCTCTTGAGAGAGGATATGAATTTTGTTGGTAAACAGATAATACATGTGATGAAATATGGTTAAGTTCCCAGGAAGGGGAGAGATTTGTGTTGGCAGTGTTGGGTGAAGGCTTGGTGCCTAAGTGGGATTTGAGCCAGTCCTGGAAGGACAGATAAGATGCAGGAGTTTCTTTCAGGTAAGATGAATTGGATGAAGGCATGAAGAAAGTGTTCTCGGGGGAGTGAGACAGTTCTGTTTAGAGTACAGAGTTCATGTGTGTGAATAAGAGAACTTAGGTCATTTGGGAAAAAATTCATCTGGAAAGATATATTGGCTGAGGAATTTGGGCTTTAGTAGGAGACAGTACAGAGAGACTGAAGGGTTCTGAGGAAAGTACTCACATCGAAAACTGTTGCATTGACAGGATTAATCTGGTGTATCAATAGATCAGACATAACAAATGCTTCTAGTGTCCTGTGGCATGCGCAGACCATTGGTCCACCTCTGATTTCAGCAACAGCTGAGATGGACAGCTCCCTCCTAAAGGGCAACCTTCAATATCTCTGGGCTCCTTCAGGGCTTTCTCTTAGACCAGGAGGTCCATGATACCTCACAGAGCAGCCCAGAATTGTGGGGAAATTATAACTTCTGAGAATCACTTAAACTACTGGAGGTTGGGAATCAGGTGATAAATGTCCCAGTCTCCTGTTTTTTAGAGGGATTAGTCCTGAACATTCTGAAAGGTTCTTCAGAGTGTTTCCAATAGGATGGAGTTCCAGCAGCCCGCATCCACTTCCACATCCAAAATGTTCCTGCACTGACACTTCCTCCTTTCCTGTCTTGTTCTCCCACACCCTCACTCCTTCTTCCTAAGATCACCTCCAAATAAACTACCTGCACCCACATACTCATCTCAGGCTCTGCTTTTGGGAGAACCAAACTAAGATGGAGGAAGAAAATACTAGAAGCTTTATATAAAAAAGCTACAGGGCCTCCCTGGTGGCGCAAGTGGTTGAGAGTCCGCCTGCCGATGCAGGGGATACGGGTTCGTGCCCCGGTCTGGGAGGATCCCATATGCCGCGGAGCGGCTGGGCCCGTGAGCCATGGCCGCTGAGCCTGCGCGTCCGGAGCCTGCGCGTCCGGAGCCTGTGCTCCGCAACGGGGGAGGCCACAACAGTGAGAGGCCCGCATACCGCAAAAAAAAAAAAAAAAAAAAAAAGCTACAAAATTGCTCAGCTATTGCCTCCCGATTTTCAGAGTCCTTCCATCTCCACCCTTTCCCCCCAGACAACAGATCAGACAATAATAACAATAGTGATGTCTGTTGAGCCTCCACGATTTTACAGGCACAGTTTAAGCACTTTAAATGAATCAGTTCATTTATTTGTCACGCCCGTCTTAGAAAATAGATATGATTGTCAATTACATTTCACAGATCGGGAGATTGAAGTAAAGGGAGATTAAGCAAATAGACTATAGAGTCACAACTTGTCAGTGGTGGAGCCTGGATCTGAACCCCACTCAGTCTGATTCCATCCACAGCAGCCGCATCTCCTCACTAGGTGCTCCCATCCTGGAATGACCTCAAGTGCTAAATTAATTCTTCTTTCAGGAGCCACAGGGGCAGGGGGTTGGGAGAGAAAGATGGGATCAGACCCATGGAATTTCATATTCTTGCTGGGAACTTATCTCCAAATATGAGAAGGAGAACAAAGGAAAAAGTTGACCCCCAGGTCAGAGAGATCAACCTTGAAAGCTGACACTGACCTCTACTCTGTGGTCCAGGGCATCTTGATTGGGACACACAGGTGTGAAGGCAGCCTGCTCCCAGCCAGAGACCAATTCAGGTCACTCCGGAGAGAGGCAGGAGTAGTTACAACACACTGGGATAAAAATCCACACTCACTTTCACAGCTCCATTCAGCAGAGATTTCATATGTCCTAAGATATGGCTGCCAGGGGTCTGAACACCTGCCTCTATCTGATTTCCCTCCTCCTATCACCTGGGCCTCCTGGGAATGCCAAAGTACAGTCTCATCTGGTGACATCCCCTTCCCAGCCTGGCTTAGAGAAGGGCTCTGCTTCGACCTCACATCCTAGTAGGATCAACTATACAATTTTTAAGGGCTCTACTAATCAGCTTGGGATGCCATAATCAAGTACCATAGACTGGTGGCTTAAACAACAGAAATTTATTTCAAACAGTTCTGGAGGCTAGAAGTCAAAGCTCAAGGAGTTGGCTGATTTGGTTACCGGTGAGGGCTCTCTTCCTGGTTTGAAGACAGGGGCTTCTTGCTATGTCCTCACATAGCAGAGAGACAGAAAAAGAGAGCTAGAGAGAGACAGAGACAGAGACAGAGGGATAGACAGAGAGAGAGAGAGAGAGCTCTCTAGTGCTTCTTTTTATAAGGACACTAATCCTATTGGAGCAGGGCCCCAATCTTATGACCTCACTTAACCTTAATTACTCCTTTACTCCAAATACATCCATACTGGGGGTTAGGGCTTTCATATATGAATCTTAGGGGAACACATACATCCAGTCCATAACTGGGGCCATGTGAAAAATAAAAATGTGGGGCTGCTTATTCAAAAATTATTAAGCATTTCAAGACCGGGACTAAAGACCTTTAAAGCAAGCACAAGGCTCTTGGGCTGGCAGAGTCCAGTCAGCCCCTCGGTTGGCATACCTGCTTTCTTGTTCCCTGTTCTGATAAAGAGGGATTTGGGCTCTCCTGGGATGAAATCTTTGTTCTATGTCTTACTGGCTGTGTGAGCCTGGACGTGTTTCTTCACCTTTCTGAGCTTCAGTTGTTGATTAATAGTCAAAACAAGGGTATGGCCAGAGTTAAATTAAATGAAATGACATGTAAAGCACCCACCCAGTGCCTGCATTTGAAGTCAGCACATGCTTACTCCCAGGCTGTTGGGATCCCTCCTCCTGGGTTACTCTACCTGCTAAGTAACCCACAGCATCCTTGTGCTTCTAATACACAGCTTGACATACATCCCTGGCAACAGATCTGTGGTATGCAGTAGTGGCTCAACTTGGAGTGTGTTGGGAGAATAATCCATTAAAGAGGGGAAAAATCAATAGCACAATTAGGAACCATTTCATCCTATAATGACTCCAGCTGCTGCAAAGGCCACTGCTACCGAGTGTTGCCTCTAATGGGGTGTGATGTCTGCCGCTACAATCAGCCTCTTCACCTTCCCAGGATGCGATGTCCTCTTAGGACACCAAGGATATCGAAAATGCAGCAGATGCAAGGCATAAATATCCTGTCTTAATCAACAATGCAACATAATTTATTAAGACACTAAGAACATCCTTCCCCAATCAGCTAAACACAATTGACGTACTTTCACTTCCGTGCATATCTTCCATTTGGTTTTCTTCTCATCCTCTTCTCCTTTCTCATAGAAAGAATTGAAAGAACCAGGACAGCTGCTTTTGTTTTGTCAAGGAAGCCAGAAAAACTGCATGAAAATTCCCTGGGAAATTTTGCTTTAGGAGGGACTAACATGCAATGTCCAGCATTTTCATGCCTAGAAAAAAGGTCAGTTTACCACCTTCGCTTCTTGATAATCATTGTCCTGCATGATCATTCACTGATGGATTCTTTCTAGAAACATGCATTCGAGCATGTGAGTGGAAGCTGTGAAGTTCATTAAAAACAAAGATTATTGACATTTCCCCAGATGAAAGGCCAATCTCAAGTTCGACCATAAGCACCTCTTTTAAAAGTCATTTGAAACTTAAGAAGTTATTTTGTTGTGTTTGGAGGTAAAATAACTAAAACTAAAAAATAATTTAAGCTTTTAGCAGTAGAAATGTTCTCTATTAATTTTAGTGTGATTAAAATGTGTATTTTATGGTTAAGAAAGAAAAAAAATACACAACAGGATAAAGTGGAGATGGAAAAGCGATTTGGGAATCCTGGTTTGATTAATTAATTGTCCCTGAGGCCTCGCTCCCATGTCTGGGAAAACCCCCCACCCAGGTCTGGTTTGGGGTTGAGGGTTCAATTCGCCCTTTAGCCTTTCTTCTTGTTTCCCTGAGTCACTCAGATACCCAGGGACAAGCAATCATTTTTTAAGTGGTTCCTGGAGGCTTACCAGCCAGCCCCTGCCCCAACACAAGCGTGCTTCTCTCTTCCTCTTCATCTCACATCCTCAGGGGAAAAAGCACTTAAAAGTCAGTCTATCAGGGGTTCAATCTACATGCCCACTTCTCATTTTCTAATGCTCAACAGGAACAAGAAACACTTGCATGAAATATGATGTTGGTGTTCCTTGCTTGCCGCCTCACTTCTTTTTGCATTTGAGGCTCTTGGATAGTGGGGCATCTGCTCTCCCAGCTATCCGATGAGAACCACAGGTGGCCACCTGTCCACTGTGGCCCCAACCATTTCCTTTTTCCTGACCTTCACAGAGGAATCCAAGCAGCAGGGTGCGTCTTAAAAGGAAGGGATACCCTGCCATTTATCACCATGGCAACAGCAGAGCATCAGCCATCGGTGGTGGTATCCAGTAAGAGGCGTTTCTAACTGGGGTTTTGAGTTGTTTTTCCAATGGCTGGTCATCTGCTGCCTTTGGCTGTGTGTTGAGAAGGGTCCATCACGGCCAGGAAGCCTGGATCAGTAAATTAATAAGGGTCATTAACTTTAATGCTTGACAAATGACACACGCTCATCACTGAGGTCAGGAAAGCATATGAGTTCTCACATCAGAATTACGTTATTGCAAGTGGTATGGTTTGGGTTTCTCCCCCTCCTAGTTTTCATGCATTAACTATCACTAGAAACAGGTTACAGGATGCAGTGTTTATCCATTACTGTGCAGGTCCTTGGATTGTATTCAGTCTAATAGCTTTGCTTGCATTTTGACAGCTGCATATTGAACTTGTTGCTTCGGATTAAGCTTTCTTTCCCGAAGAGATCTTGAAAGAAGAGGAGTGCTTGTCTATTGTTCAGTGTCAGAGAGTGATAACAAAATGTGACCATCTTCCAGGCCACTTGCCAGTTAGTTTATTTTCACAGCAAAGATGATCACGATGCTTAAATACAAATTGCCTCTCATTTCAGGATTTAGAAATATCTCAAATTTCAAAAGCAGTGTAATTTTTACATATATTGCAAGCGATTCTGGCAACAACTTACTTTCAGGTCTTTGTATTTTTAGGTTCAAGTTCTAATAATCAATTTGATTTGATAACTGGTATTAAAAAATGTTTTATAAAAGCATCACCTTGCTGACCTCCCTCCCCATTCCCCTCTTACCCCGCCTTTGTGAAATCAATGAAGGCTCAAAGAATTCTCCACTTCTGGACATTCCTCTGGCTTCGAATGCTTCCAGTGTGGTTAAGTCCACTTCTCCCACCATCATGATGCTTGGGATGTTTTCCATCAAAAGCATTGCTGTGTTTTTGACAGCACCACCCAGGACAACCAGTAACCCTTTCTTTCAACAAATTCCAGAATCCTGGCTTGGACACAAAACATCCTAACTTTCTAAACTGAAGGTTTAAAAGTGCACTGAAGTGCTTCTTTACATGATTTTTGCCTGGACATCCCTTGGCTTGGGTTAGTCATCCTAAATTTGTTTTGCCCTCAATCCAAATGAAGAACAGTTGACCTTGAAGAATTAAGAAGGTGCTTTTTTTGTGAGAAAGATGAGTTGTTCAGAAGGGTGTTTTACATTTATTTTTAGGCAGTGCTTGAAAAGCCAAGGAAAAAGGATAGAGATATGAGTAGTTAATAACATTTGTTTCCAGATGCCAAATATATATATATATGTTCAAAGTATGAAACAGAAAATTAAAAAAGAAAACACAGGGAAAAAAGTAAAAATTATTTCAAGCCACGTAATGCCCCTGTGAACGCTTTTGTTTTCTTGCTTTTATGTTCACATAGACTCATACATGTGCAAATTCTAGTTACATGTGTACGTTCTTAAAAAAGAAGAGGAGTCTATTATACAAATGCTTTTGCCCCTCTGCTTTGTATTTTGCAATACATTGTGAACATTTTCTCTTGAAGTAAGCGTAACAGCAGCCTCATGTCTCTTTTTATGGATGTGTCATCCTTTACTCCACCCGTGTCCTCCTGTTGGAAATTAAACTATTTTCCTTCCTTAGGCATTATACACATTTCTATATCATGATAATCTTCGCATTACATGTCAATGATTTCTTTAAGGTAAATTCCTGGGAATGGAACTGCAGGGTCAAATGTTATGCACATTCTTTCAAGCTGTTAATACCTATATCTTAGTTGCCCAGAGAAAATGGTACCATTTCACTCACATAAATAAGTAGAGTACCTATTTCTAAATGTTTATGATAAACATTAATAGTACAACGTAAAATGTGCCAAGCACTCTGGTAAGGGTTTTAAGTACATTTTTACATTTTTCCCCACTTGGTTCTCATTCCATCCTCTAAGGTAGTACAGCTGTCATTTTTTTCTTTCCGATGTGTAAGATGAAGCTCAGAGGGCTTGAGTTAATTTGACCAGAATCCCACGACTTTGGCTTTGAGTCCAAAGCCTGACTCTCAGCCGTTGCATAGACTGACATATGGTGCATCGACATTTACTGAGCACCTACAAAGTGCAAGGCATTGTGCTGTGAGGGCACCTATAAAAGTGAATCAAAAATGATCTCTAATCCAGTGGGGGAAGAAAAGACATACATCTGTGAGTATAATATAAAATAGAGTTGGGCCAAGATACGTAATAATGACAACAGGAAAATAATATGGGATGCAAAGGAAAGAGAGGTTACAACCAGCTGGAGGAATAGGAGATGCTTTGAAGGGAAAGGAATTATTTGAGCTGAAGTTGAAAGACACAAGCGATTATCCATGTGGAGATAGAGTCAGAATTCCAGTAGAAGAACTATTTTAAAATCATGGGGATGGGGGAGCACAGGTGGCCCATGAGAAAGAGCTTGACGGTCGTGAACGGGAGGAGGGGAATTAGACGGAAAGATGTAGCTGGAAGGCAAATTATGGAGGTCTTTGCTAGATTAAGGAGGTTGGATTTGATCCTATAAACAATGAGAGTGTTGTTAGACATTTTTAGTAAAGAGATATGATTCATATGCCAAAGATTAGTTTGAGAGTCATTTGAAACATAATTAGAGCAGAAGAAACTAGAGGTGGGAACAGTTAGGTAAGTGTCAATAAGAGGATACATAATGTTTAGGTAGAATCAAGATTTGACATTTGATTGGATAGAAGGACTGAAAGGGGAGGAATGAAAGGTTTCTCCAGGTTTTGGTCTTGGGTTAACTGTAGGCCAGGATGCCATTATCGAAAGTAGGATGGACATTTGGAACAGAAGCTGGTAATGGAGAGGATAGAATCAAGTTTGAAACTGATAGAGTCTGAAGTGCTAGTGAATGCTGGAGATTTGCCCTTGACCTTGAGAGAGAGTTCAAGACTCTGGAAGTAAATGTGAGCACTATCCATAGGGAGAGAGTAGCTGAAGTCAAGAACTTGTGTATTACTTATGAGGGAAAAAAGAAAAGAGAGGAAGTCAGATAGGGCCCTTGAACACTTTGAAAAGGGAATCAAGAAGATAAATGAGCCAAAGAAAGTTAAGAGTAATGGTCAGAGAGATAGGAGGACAGGCTAGAGTGTTCTGAGCTTAGGAGACCAAAGAAGAAGAAATTTTCTGAGCAGGAGTTGACAAATAGTAGGAAGACAATGGCTTTGCAACGTGGATGAGAAAATGTCCCAGAGGGGTCCCAGGCAAATGAAGACTGAAAATGGGCCTTGGGACTTGGCAAGAGGCATGTTTCAGACGGTCCTTTAGAAAATCCCCTTGATAGAATGCTATGGAAGGGGGCCAACACTGGAAGGGATTTGGACCTTGTTGGAAAATGTGGAAGCAATAAGGAAAGAAGAAGATAACGTGAGGGTATGGATATATATATACACACACACAAATAATACATCTAAAATATGTATATAATGTACTTCACATTTTGTTACATTTACAAAATCACAAGCTGAAGATAAGGAGCCAGTAGAAGCTTCAGACATAGAATGGAGATAGAGGGCAAGAGAGAGTGATTGCTGGGAAAAGGCCCAAAGGAGATGGGAGAGGTAGAATCAAGGGTCCAGAGGAAAGGGTTATCTGCTAAAATGATATGTCTTCTGGAAGAGGAGAAGGATGATTAAAAAGGGTGATTAAGATCAGTTTAGAGGGGGAGAGAAAAGCAAGGGAGGGAATTGCCCTTGATACCCTGTAGTTTTTGGTAAAGAAGGAGATGAAGTCATCTGAAGAGCATGGGGGCCAAGGAGAGGGTGGGTGGGGGCCTGAGGGCGGTGATGTGGAGCAGCTGTCCGAATGAATGCATTGCACTCTGCCTTTTGTTTATTCCTGACAAAACCAGCCATGGGAAACACCCTTCCCCTAAGAATCCTAGCTTGCCTTTTTTCTATAAATATCTTTCTGTTGCAGAGGGTTCAAGAAGGCAGAGGAGAAAGGGCAAAGCAAAGGATGGGACACAGGTGTTTTCACACAATTTAACAAATGGTGTTTACAGTGGATTGAGGGTCCTCCTCACCTCAATTCCTTTGCAATAAGAAAGTAATGAAGTATCCACTTTGCTTTGTAAAATGATATGTGATAAGGATATGTGTATTTTATATTCCAAGTCTATTACATAAGGTAGATTGCATACGGACTGAAACTGCAAGAAAACATACACAATTAACAGTAATTATATGGGAATAATAATTATGAAATAATTTCTGTATTTATAAAGCATATGTAATGTCACTGGCTCTATAGTTTTTTAAACATAGAGAATGCTTTAAAAATTGCTCTTTTAATTATAACATTTACTGTCTCTGCACATTTGAATTTTAATTTTGACATATGCATGTAGATACTTGTGAATCTCATGGTACCATAGTGACCCTTTTCTATCTGAACTGAGCTAATTCTGCAGAAGCTTTTGACTCAGCTACTCACAACCTATTCCAGGAAATGCATTATGAAGGAGCCAGCAGATAAGAAATCTCCAACTTAGGAAGAATTGCTTCTGGAAACTGCAGAGCATGAGATAAGGTTTAGTCCATGGGAGCTGACTTTATCCAACCCCACACTCAAGTGATGTAGTGGGCTCTGAGTAAGCTGTGTACACAGCACTGATAAACTCTGCACTAAATTAATTAAGAATTCTATTGTTTTAATAGCTTGTCTTCAAAGACCAGTGACTAATACCAGGATTTATTATGCAAACAACAAAACATTGGCTATGTAAATTTTATAATGGGAGCTCTAGAGCTGTATTAAATTATCTCCAGTTTTGTTAATATTTCTGGCATCCCAGCTACACTCTATAGAATTATTGGGTCATAGAGATCCAAGGATTCTTTCACAAGTAGAATAGTAAATCTTGCCACTGAGCTTAGAATTTGTAATGTGTTTTAACAAAAATTGTGACATTTGAGTCTCACAACATCCCTGAAACGAGATATGACTAGTCCCAATTTACAGATGCTGGTTCACTAAGATTCTGCTTCCTGTCCAAGGACACTAAGGTCAAGACTTTAAACTTTAAGTCCAATTCTTCTGCTGCTATGTCCCAAACTCACTGAGAGGTTGTTTGATTTTTTTCCTGTTTTCTTTTCTTTCTTTCTTTCTTTTTCTTTCTTTCTTTCTTCCTTCCTTCCTTCCTCCCTCCCTTCCTTCCTTCCTTTCTTCCTTCCTTCCTTCCTTCCTTCCTTCCTTCCTTCCTTCCTTCCTTCCTTCCTTCCTTCATTCTTTTCTTTCTTTCTGAAAGGAAACTGAGACTCAGAGAAGTTAAGTGACTGTACTGTCAGTTACTGATGAAACCAGAACTAAATCTGGACCCATCACCCTGGCCAGGGCTGTCCCCTATGTCCCTTGGAGTAGAGAACAGGTTTAAAGTTGGACCTTTTAAGAACCAGTCCTTAACGGTTTATCTGTCCTTCTGTGCAAATGGGAAAATACGCACATATACAGAAAGGCTAGGGTAGGGCAGGTGTGTAAGCACTCTAGGACAGGAACAACTGTCCTGCTACCACCAATCTTGTCTTAGCTCCACCTGTCAGCTCTGCTTCCTGCACTGGGTCTTGGGGGCCCTGATACTATTGTACGCTATGCTCTTCCTCCTGATTATAGTCGACTTTTCTAGTAGAAGCTGGATACTACATGTTTCATTCTGTTCTCACCACATATTCTCCCATGGGTGAGGAGTCCTCTGCCCTAGGAATGGAATGGTATCCTCAAGCGGGAGGTTCTCTGGCTTAGATGTTGGACTAGTGTGTGTTTTTGCTATACTTTTCTGAATCACTCTTAGCATTCCCAGGTGGAGCCTGGTTTTTGCAATTAGAAAATAATACTGCAATGAAGATACTTTTCTTAGTCTTTTAGTGCTTATGTACTGGCACTTTTCCATGTTATGGGCCTGCAAGTGGAGCAAATCAATTGAATAGTATTGACATCTGCAAGTTAATAAGATAATTCACAAATGGTTCTCTAAACTTGGTTATAGCAATTTAACTAGAACTGCCCAATATGTCTGGTTTCCACCATTGTTGTCAATATTACTGTCCTCATGAACACTCATTCACTGCTTCCTCTTGCAGGCACTATTCTAAGCATGTTAAATGTGTTAACTCACTCAATTCTCACAACAGTCCTAGCCAAAAACCCATTTTGCAGATGAGGAGATTGAGGCACACAAAGTTTAGATTGTTTGCCCAAGGCCACACAATTTATGAATCGAGTTGGAATTAGATGCCTAGTAGTCTGGCCCCTAAGCCTGCCCTCTTAACCGTTATTATAGGTTATTTCTATCAACATCTAGTATTAAAAAGTCTTTAAACTTTTGACAAAAAGATGGGTGTAAAATGTTCTTTCATTGTTGTTTTAATTTGTATATGCCTGATTTCTGGTATATATAAATGAAGATGAGCATCTTTTTGTATGTTTATTGTCTACTGAGGTTTCTTCTTCCACACATAGCTTATTCATAATCTTTGCCAATTTTCCTAGTGGGTTGTCTTTTTCTGTTTGATTTTGGGTAGTGTGTCAGTTAGGTATTGCCACATAATGAATCACCCCAAACTTGGTAGCTTAACACAGCACCAGTAACTTTATTATCATGTCTCATGGTTCTGAGTGTTGACTGGGCTCAATCAGGTAATGCTCACCTGGGGCCTCTCATGCAGTTGCTGTTAGACAGTGCTTGGGGTGCAATCAACTGAATGTTCATTCATTCACTCATGTAGGGGGTCTACTGCTGGTTGTTGATTGGGATCCCAGCTGGGGAGGTCAGTGAGACATCCACCCACAGGCTCCCATGTGGTCTGGACTTACTTGAAACACAGTGGTAGGGTTCCAAGAACATGCCTCACAAGAGGTCAAAGCAGAAGGGCATGGTGTTTTTTATGACCTTGTCTCCGAACTGACATAGCTTCACTTTCAGCCTACTCTATTGGTCAGGGCAGACACTAAGCTTCACCCAACTTCAAAGGGAGGGGTCACAAGCTCTGCCACTCTATGGGAAAAGAGTCAACATCACTATAAATAGAATGTTTGAGATGGGATCTATCACAGCAGCCGTCTTTGGAAAACTCCTTCATCCACAGAGAGTAATACTAATTCCACCAAGTCTTTGCTTGTTGTTTTCAAGTTTTTCATAGTTTCTTTTAATACAGTTCTAATTATAATAGAGTCAGTTTTATCACTCTTTTTCCTTTTGGTTTGTACTTTTTTGTTGCTTTTATAGGACTTCATTATTCCACCCCATTAAGTCTTATACTTAAGACTTTAGTTTATAGGAGACATATTTCTCTACATTGTGTAAGATAGGGTCTAATTTTTTTCCTTTCCATATGGACAGCTTTTGAAACTTGTGGTAATTACTGTACTTTTTCTCTCTTTAAAAAAAAAACATTTATTTTCCCTACTTCTTTTTGATTGACTTAAAAAAAAATTCCTGACCCCCCACCCCCAACCTCTGTCACCATTTTCTCCATTTCCTGCTTTGGAAAGTATGTGTTTTATTTTTATTTTTAGTGGTCACACTTATAATTTTAACAAGTAAACTTAACAAAGTCTAAGTTTTATCTGCATCTCTACCCTTATCTCCCCCAATATAAGGACTTCTTTAGAAGGTTTTAATTGCAATAACCCCCAATAGTCAATGCTGCTGTGGTATAATTTTCTTTTCTTGCTTTTATATAAATAAGAATTAGTCACTGTTGTTGTTGTATCTATAGCCCATGTTTATTAGAGATATCTGTATGCTTGCACATCTTTGTTCACTATTTTTTTTTATCTCACCACATCCTTCTGATTCAATTTCCTTCTTCATGAAGAGCATGTTTTAATAGTTCTTTCAGTGATGCTCTAGGTGTATAAACTCTCTCAATATTCTTGTCCGAAAATAGCTCTGTCATTTGAAGACATCATTCCATTCTCTTTTTTTAAATTGATGCATAGTTGATGCACAATTTTATGTTAGTTTACAGTGTACAATGTTCCATTCTCTTCTTGCCTATATTGTTGCTGATCAGAGTTCTTCATAATCTAACTGCTGTTAGTTTGTAGGTATTTTACTTGTTTGTTTTTTGTTTAAACATATTCTCTTTGTACTTGATGTTCTCCAGTTTCACTCTGTTTAGTCTAGATGTAGATATCCTTTTCAGTTGACTTGGAGTCTTTTATTCTAACAATTCATCTGTCATCAATTCTGAAAAGTTATTTACCATTTCTCTTCAAATATTACTTCTTTCTCATTCCATTCCCTCCTTCATGAATTCCTATTAGATTCATTCTAGCTGTTCTCATTCTATCTATCACATCTCTTAACTTACCAATTTTCCATGTCTTTATCTTTCTGTGATTCATTCTGTATAATTTCCTCCACATTGACTTTCAGCTCATTAATTCTTTCTTCAGCTTTGTCTAATTTGTTGATTAACCCATTCAATGAGCTTTAATTTTTGTCTTATTTTATCATTTTTAGAATATCTATTTGATTATTATTAAAATTTACTTTGGCCTATGAAATCTTTTACTTATTGAGTTTTATTCTTTCATATTTTTATTTTAGAATCTTGAATTTACACTTCTTTTCAGATTTTTATTTCTGATGTCTTTAAGTGTCCATTATTTCTGTTGAGTCTTCTATGTTGTTTAGAATGGAAAATTCACTGGTGTGTTTTAAAATTCCTTACTGTGCACTCATTTTCAGTGAGAATAATGTCCTTTGTGGCCTAGGTTAAGGAAGGTTAATTTTCCATTGTTTATATTGGGTACCTCAGCATCTTACCAGGCTGAGGAAAACTTTATGTTAAATTCTCATTCAGCAGATTTGTAAAACACAGAGGTGGTGGAATGAAGTCTCTCAACCTATATATCATGCTGTAGGGTTTCAATTTTTCATGGGGATCTTTTTTTCCCCACAAAGATCTCTGAATATAGATAATCTTCCTTACAATCTTGACTAACCAGGTATGGGAGAATTGGGGTGGAGTCATTTGAGAATTCTGACTTTATGCAAAATGTCTCAGTGTCAACATCCCACCTTGGATGGGCCAAAAACCTAGTTCCTAAGCTCTGAGAGGCACAATCTCCAAGTCATTAGTACCTCCCTCCTCCTTTCCTCTTATTCTGTTGCCAGGCCAGATACAGTTTCAGTTCCAGCACTCACAGACATGGCTTTCAGTTCCCTCTTCATTTTTGGAAACTGATTTTTCATTCTTTTGTTCTTCCTTTCTTTCTTTCATATACAGTTATATATTTAATTCACCATTATTATTATTATTTTTATTATTAGTTTCTGCTTTATAACAATGTGAATCAGTCATACATATACATCTGTTCCCACATCCCTTCCCTCTTGCATCTCCCTCCCTCCCACCATTATTATTAACTTAGAGTTTCTATTGCTTTATAGCATTAGAATTTCCATAATACCTTGGTCTACTCTATTGTCAAAACTATAAGTATCTGGAAGGACTGAGTATACCTTGGGTGAAGATTGGGAGTAGAGTTCTCCCATGTTCTTGGGAGCTAACCCAGCCAACTAAAAGATAATTCTCTGGATTCAAGTCAGAGGATCACTTATAAGTGACAAAATCTCTTCTAATAGAGTCAGTTTTGGATGGCATCCTTGAGGGTCCTGACTTTCACTGACATTCTCTAAGAGAGTGTTTCTTGGAATGTGCTTACAGGATATTACTACTTTTTAAAGAAAGATTTTATGTTTACATAGGTTTGGGAAATGATGAGTTAAACCAATTTAAACCAAGTTTTTGTATTGTGGCATTTCTCAGAAAAGAAGGGGGAAGCAGCTGCCTTTAGCCTCATTCCTGAATATAAAAGGAAGTAGAAAAGGATCATGTCTAAATGAGCAGTGGATGGAGACACGGGGCAGGAATCAGAAAGTCAGAGTATCTCTGAATCCAGCTCCAGAAAGCATCAGAGATTGATTTTTTAAGGCTGCCTCATTGGTTTGATTCCAAGCATGTGCCTGTCCATTTAGCAGGAACTCTATTTAGTTTAGTTATGATGTAAGGAAAACACTCCTGTGATCTACATGATAGTGACTTATTGACAATCAATACACCTTTTAAATTTTGAATTCATCTCAGGTCAGGTATCCTAAGAGAGAAGAGATGAAAAATAAATGTTTTCTATTGTGATTGTCATGTCTACCTCTTTTATAACAGTAGCTAATGTCTATTGAATACTGACTGCTTTCCAAGTGCAATTCTAGCCCTCTAAAGGGTGTGTAAACCTCAAAACAGGTCTGTGAAATTGGTGCTACACTTGGCTCTATTTTACAGATGAGAAAACTGAGACACAGAGACACCACGTGCCTCCTCCCTCTCTACTGCTTTATTTCAACTCACTTTTCATTATGGAAACCAAGGTTTTAAAGATAAATGCTGACTTTGAGGCTCTGAATCTAAGGCATTTTTGGTATCTGTCTTGAGTACAGAGCAAGATGGAAGCTATCATCTAACCCCAGTTGGTTAGTAAGATACCCACTTTTCTGAGGTTTAGATGTCTTAGGTGTAGACTTTTGGCGACCACATGAGGCTGCACAAAACTTCACCTTCTTAGATCCATTTTTCTCTGTTAAAAAGTGTTTATAATATTTGGCACATCTACCTCCTAGGGTTGTCAGGGGGATTAAGTGTAATACATTTGGAAGTTCTTTGTAAAGTTCTGTGCAACATATAAGTCACTACCACTGTTAATGGAACATAGCTTTGTTTTCTTTTTTACTTCTGATGTGAATCCAAGTGAAGGCCATGATCCTAGCAGAGGACAGGGCAGCCTAATGTGCCTAGGTTAAAGGTGTGGGGTGGCTACTGACTTTCAGATGCTCCAGGGTGTCAGCGATGGTGACAGAAATTTCCATCCCTGTTTCAGTCTGAGAACCAGAACTGGGAGGTTTCTTCAGCCTAAATCCAGCTCTAGCCTGGATTTGCTTGTCATACTTTTAAAGTAAATACTATCATCTTTTACTCCAAAATGTTTTGATGAGAATGTGTGAGTCTTTTGTCAATGGGAAGGTTAATTTTCAAGGAATGCTATGCATTTTATTGTTTTTCTCCCCATCAGGCAGTCTCAAGATTTTTACAAATAAAAACAGAAATTTTAAAGAAGCATATTGTACTTAAGTTTATTTATAAAAGTGGACCCAAACAAGCCTGCTTGTCCTAAATCTGTCCAACAACTTGGGTAATAAATATTTCTGTATTTGTTTTTGGAGTCCATCTGAGTGGTCAGACATGTCTGATTTAGGCTTAGTTCCCTTGGAACCAATGCATTTCCTTTTCCTCTTAGCACTATCATGTTTTTCCAAGAACCTCTCTGAAGGTCTCTCAGACCCCAGTATTAACTCATCCACTTTGCTGGTAAGTATTATGTCCCATGTTAACAAAATAGATGGGAAAATCTGGGATTCTGAGAAAAGACAAATTCTGCCCTGAATAGTATTCATCTATTCATTCGTTCAAGTCAGCAATCCAGCCATTCAACAAATACATATTCAGTACTTAACTATGGGTCTGCTTTTATGGACCTTATATTCCAGTGGAAAGGAAGAGTGAAACAGAAAATCACTTGCATCATTTATTCTTTCATTAGGGAACTTTCTTAAGCCAATTTCAGTATCAGGTACTTGCAACTGCTTGGGAAGAAATAGAGGACATAATTGAGTATTTGCTGGAGGCCTTATTATGGGAGTTAGTGTGCAAGACAAAAGATCTTTTACTATTTGGAGAGTTATTCTATTGCTCAAGGCTGAAAGAGTTGTAGGTATTTCATGGGGAGAAGAGTAAGTAAGCTAAATTGTGTTTGGGTTTGGGGAAGAGAATTGAAAGTGGCATGTATCTGTATTTTTCTGTTGAGAGCCAGGTAAGAAAGAATTGAGTTTAAATATCAGAGAGGATTGAGCTTAGACCTGGAGAATGAATATCTAGAAATGGTGAGAAATTTTGGATCTCATCCCAGGAGGTGTGGGCACAATGCTGCAGAGATGAGTCATGGGATTTGAGGGCGAGGGTGTTGCCAAGGGTAAGAAGAGGGGTCCCAAGCCCTGGGGTTCTTTGACTTTCTTAGGCCACTCTTCGTGTTTTCCACTGTCCCACCATTAGACCATGTTGAATTATGTGTCTTGAGCTTCAACTAGTTGCAACACTCATTTCCTTTAACATTCACCACAGCTGCATCTTGCATTTTGTCTTTCTTAGAAGTATTTGATTTTTTTCACAACATTTTCCATTTTTATCTATGATGATCTATATCTTCCTGTCATAGCCGGAAACATGATATCAGGATTGGGCAACACTTCAGTCTCTTTCTCTTGGGTAAAGTCTGAAACAGAAGAACCTGAACCCGTCTGTGATCTCTGCAACATTTTCTCACTTTCTCCATTGTCACTTTCTAATTTTGTAGGAGAAAATATAATCCATTTACTCTTAAAATGAATGTATTTATCTAAAGTCTTCTTGTCTTTGCACCAATTCCTCTTGGTCTTTATGGGTGATAAACCATTCACATATCACTTGGCATTTCTGGCTTTAATATCTAGCTAATTAGTTTGGTATTCTTTAATTGTTAATTTTCGGGGTGGGGTACAGTTGCTGGTTTTCTTTATTCTATAATTCTGCTGATTCTGGTGACATTGATTTCCTGTATAAAGTAGAAAATAAAAGAAAACAAAAGAGTAATATATTTAGATTTTATTTTTAAAAGCCTGACAATTATAATAAATTATCTGAAGAGTGGGAAATCAAACCAAAGGAAGATGTTTACTGAAGCTATGGATGATCATATAACAGAGGCACCCCTGTCCCCACCTAAAGAAGAAAGATATGCACCAGGCACTTCCTTTTTGGAAAGCAACAAACAATACCAGTGCTTTGGAAAGTATGCATTTAGGACAGTATGGCTATTGTCACATCCCTGATGCTAGTGTGATGACTAAGATGGGGGAACTTATCACATGTCACTTAAATCATTGAGCAGACCAACTTCCTCAGAGAGCTTGGGAAATGCTTTTCATTTCAGAAATAAAAACAGCTGAAAATCAGCCCTGCCGGATTTGAAGTCCAGCTCACTGCATTCTCATTGACCCCCTAGTGTCTCTAAATTGTCTTAGGGCTTTGCAATATGTAGAAGAAGATTTTGAGAAGGCTTTTGATAACCAGCCATGCAATTTGAGAGTAACTAAGTGAAGCAGAGATCTCATTTGACTTTAGCATTTTCAGTACAGTGCATTCTGGCAATAGAAGTTAATAAAACATTAAATTAATAAATACATTAATAAAGCTATTACATTTTTAGAAGTTTCTAATAGGAAATTGTTTTAGGAAAACAATTGTTTTCCTAAATTGTTTTAGGAAAACAATATAAAAATAAATGTCTCCTTATGTTTCATTTTATTCCTTTCAGTTACGTGCTTCATTTTTAAATCAGATTTTTACCTCAGATTTTTACTAAAAGAGATGTATTGTGTCAAGATTTCATTGTGCATCATTCTTTACGGGTGTTATCAACACTTTAGGGAAAAAATCCTAATTTGCCAGCTTGAATTTGTAGATATGAATATGGTTGTGCTTTCCTAGGCAAACCATTATATTTGGGTGGTTCCTTTTTGAAGCCCTAGTTGTAGAAAAGTAAGAAAAGTATTTTATATCTGCTGATATTCTTGCTTCTGAGTCATGCAATACAATATTGGAAAGTACCAACTACTGTGGTTAATTTCTTCTGCATGAACTTAAAATTTCAGGGTTGCTTTTTCCTGCCATTCTAGGAATTAACATTGTAAAACAACAACACCTTTTAAGGAGATTTTGATTAAACAAAGATTATAGTGCATTCTGAGATCTTTTAAATTTCCAGAGTGCCTGGCCAGCATGCATTCTTATGGGAAAACAGTGCTGTGAACTTTTGGGGCTATAACTATCCTGACCCAGAAAAGCAGAGGCCAGAAAGACTGAAGAAATAAAAAGTCAGTTTTAATCACCTGCACATCCTCAGAAGTTGTGAAATGCTAGAACCTGTAAAAACTGACTACCTATCCTGATTTCTAGGAAGTGTTTTTGTTTCATCAGAATAAGACTTTGTGATCTCAGCCCATCTCTTTTCTACTTTCTCTTTCCCAACTGCCCTGTCCCCTTAAAAATCTCCACAAGGTCCTAAAGCTATACAGCTCTGCTCACAAGGTCTTCAACTGACTTTCAAGTTGTTGAGTGGATGTTAAATGTTATCACCACACACAGAAAAATGGTAATTATGTGACATTATGGAGGTGTTAACTAAGCTTATTGTGGTAAACACTTTGCAATATACACATATGTCATATGTCAATAATATCTCAATAAAGCTGGAAAAAAATGAATGACTTCTTCTGCATCATTTCCTTTTATTCCATCATATGGTCCTTTGAGATTCCTTAGATGTGTGACACCTACAAATGCAGCCCCAGTGAAAGTATTTGGGTCTTTATGCTTTCCTTCTGTGTCCTCAAGGGTACCAAACTGGAGGAGCTATGATACAGGGTGATTCTTAGCTCATCTTACTGAACATTGACCCAAAGTATTTAATAACAATTGAAATGCAGAGAACACATGGCTTCTTTGCGGGCAAATCTATTTGTTCATTTATTTTCCAGGACCTTCAGCCTTCCGTGTGTCTGTAACACAGCTAGGGGAGAGAAAGGCGAAGGAAGGAATGAGAGAATTTCAAAGACTGGCTGTTGTAAGCACATTTCTAATCATTTAATTTTCCCAGGTTGTATAATGTCTCAATTCTGTTCACATGGGTGCATGGAGAAGCCATAGGAAATAAAATGAAAATATTTATGTTAGGAAATTAGGCAGGTAACTATTTTCTCCTTGATACTGTACTTCTGTTTTAGGATGATGATGGTGATGGGTGATGGTTATGATGATGATGATGATGATGTGTGTGTGTTTGTGTGTGTGTGAGAGAGAGACAGACAGACAGACAGACAGACTGAGAGAGTTAAAGAATGGGAGAGAGACTGGGAAAGTAGACACAAGGTGGGAGACTCAGAGAGGAAGACAGACAGATAAAGAGAGAGAAGAATGAATCCTTGTTTCATTTCAGGGAAAGAAATTGATTTCAAAGTTGTAGCAAAAAATATGGTTAATAAATTGACCTATATCTAAAAAGTGTAAGGTTAACAGGGTGTCAGTTTAGACACTGCATATATGCTCACGTTCGAGGGAGAAGGGAGCTGAGGTCACCTAGCATGGCCAGTGGACAGATGGAACTAGCAATTAGCAATAGCTGTTTCTTATTCAGTGAGATGCAAGAAGACTCTTATGGTTGTCCATGGACTTGATGGGGAGCATTGATACTCTGTGAGCATTCTCTTCTTCTTCTTCTGATGATGATGATGAATATTTATTGAGCACTTCATACATTCTTGATACTAACCACTTGATATCAATTGACTCATTTAGACCTCATGGCATCCCTAGCCATTTCCTTCTCATTCTTCCCCAATTCCTGTACTGGAATTTTTGATCTAAAGATGAGGAAACAAAAACCCAACAATAGTCAGCTAGTGAGGTTGAACCAGGATTCAAACCCATGCAGTCAGGCTCCCATACTGAGCTCCTGTCACCAAGCTGTGCTTGCCTTGAGCCCTAATTTCTTATTTCAGTTTTGCTGTTTGCAGGAAGCTGAGACTTTTATTGTCCTTGGCAACGGTTTTTTATTTGCATCATAACAACGACCCATGTCATAGAAGAAGTCATACTGGGAGGACTTGGGGTAACCGCGTTAAGACATTGTGGGTGTTTAAAGATAGAAACAGCCCGTGTCTTTAGTGAGTAACAAATGGAAAATTGTGTTTGCTATTTTAGGTCACTTCTCTAAGTCAGAAGAGAGGAGGGGTAGAAAAAACACTGTTACCGTGGGAGGTGTCTGAGATGGAAAGACTGTTTGAATGCAAAGGAGGACTGTGTGGCATTAAATGATGCAACAGAGTCTAGATCAGGCAACTTGGGGCTGCAGGGCCAGGTGTGGTGGCCCATGAGGGCCCCCGGTTCTGTCCCCGCACCTTCCTCCAGGCAGCCTTTCTGAAAGGTGCTGCGTTTAATTCTCTAGCTTGACATTTCCCCATTTAATACCAAGCCCAAGATTTGGGGAGAAATCAGAAGGAACCCTTGGAAGTTTGTTGTACCTGTGGCATCCTTCTGATGTCTGACTTAGTTTCACTTTTCTCTCGAACCCTGAACTGAAGTTCTACTGAGATCTGAGATCTGTAAGTCATCCATGAAGTTGTCCCCGCAGTATTGCTCAAATCTTTATAGATCAGTGAGTGGCTTATAGAGTGTAGAACACCATTGTTCAGAGTGTGTGAAATGTGTCCAGAGCAACAGCAGCCATCCGGACAGATGGGGTAGTGGTTAAAATGCAGGACCCCAGGCCCTTCCCCCATCCGCTGAATCAGCCAGCAGAGGAAGAGGTTGGGAGTGTGCCTGCCCTAAATGGAGCACCTCAGAGGATTCTTTGCACAAGGTTGCATCTCATCCCTTGATGGGTTTGCTAGTTCATGGAGATAACCTTCTCATCTAACAATTATTAAATGAGTTTCTGCTCCAGCAGTGCTGTGAGGGGTCAATGTCAGGCCGTGTGCATTGATGACCAACTGCTCCTGCCATGAGTGGGGTCCAAGTTCATCAAATGAAATTCACATATGCCTGAAATAAAGCGGTGAACTAAACTCAAACAAGACAGATTCTCTCATCGACCTTTTCTAACTGTATCCCCCAAGTGTGGGAGATAGGATTTTTGACCTAGTATTTCCCTAATCAGGTAAATCATTCTTTTCCCCTTTCACAGAATTTGACTCATAGACACTTACTTAAAATCTTTTGAAATAGTCTTTAATACAAATCTGGGGTTTCCCAACTTTTAAAGAAATTGCAATGCTTACAAAACTGTAACTATTTGTAAATCCTTGCAGACCATATGGGTAACTTTTGGTAACACACGCTTCTGAAACAGCACTTACCTTGCAGGAAATTTCCACCAAGATAAATAGTTATCTCCTATGGAGATGGAGTGATTAAAAGCACAAACTGAAGTGTTGTTTATTTTATTCATTTAGAAGAAAGAAATACAATCTCCCTTAAATGTCTGGTATTTTAATAGGAAGAATAGGTATTTTGAGAATTTTTTAAAAAAATCTAAAAATGTATGTTTGAGCTATTTTAAATGGGAAGAACAAGAGATTTTCATTGCCACTGCAGGGTAAATTCAAAAAGAGTCATGTACAAAAATGTTCATTGCATCTCTATTCACAATAGCCCGGAGATGGAAACAACCCAAGTGTCCATCAACAGATGAATGGATAAAGAAGATGTGGCACATATATACAATGGAATATTACTCAGCCATAAAAAGAAACGAAACTGAACTATTTGTAATGAGGTGGATAGACCTAGAGTCTGTCATACAGAGTGAAGTAAGTCAGAAAGAGAAAGACAAATACCATATGCTAACACATATATATGGAATTTAAGGGAAAAAAATGTCATGAAGAACTTAGGGGTAAAACAGGAAAAGAGACACAGACCTACTGAGGGTGGGCTTGGGGATATGGTGGGGGGGGCTGTGACGGGGCGGGGGAGAGGCATGGACGTGTATACACTGCCAGGCGTGGGGTGGATGGATGGTGGGGGGTGGCCGCATGGCACGGGGGGATCGGCTCGGTGCTTTGTGGCCTCCTGGAGGGGTGGGATGGGGAGGGTGGGAGGGAGGGAGATGCAGGAGGGAGGGGATGTGGGGACAGATGTATATGTATGACTGATTCACTTTGTTGTAAAGCAGAGACTAATAAAAAAAAAAAAAAGAATACTAATAGCAATGCTGTTTTGGTTTCCCGACAGGGTTCATGCATCTTTCTTTGATTAGGTAATTGTTCCTACCACATCTGGGGACCAGTGGTTTCAAACACAGTCACTTGTCTGATGGTTAAACTGGAGAAGGGGTAGAGAGAAATCAGTATTGCTCACAGTGAGGGTTACCAAATACTGCATGAAACATACTTACAGGAAAAATACATTCCTCGTTTATCCCAAATTCAAATGGAAGGGGCCATACTTTTCAGTTTTATTTGTTTATTTGCTAAATCTATTAACCCCACTCACTGGAAAAAAGTAATAGAAGCATTTTAAGGAAACCAGGATACTGAGAATATTTGTTTCTCATTATTACTACTGGAGTTACTACAGACACCTTCATTGTTTATGGAAGTGCCCTGGGTTGCCATCCTTGGCCATCAGAGGTTGCTGCGCTCCCAGTTGTTCCTGGTAGTGTGGCTTTCTTAGGCGTTCCAGCTTATCAGTGGCTGGGAATTGGCCTTTGTGAAAAGATTCAGGGTTACAGCACTTGCATGTGAGCCTATATCTCCAGAGTCAAGTCAGCTCAGGGTTCCCCCCTCTTTATACTTTAAGAGCTTCTTCACACAGAGGCTCACGGGCTGACCCGAGGCCTACGTATACTTACACACACCTGCAGATGTACACACACTCCCCTCTATCTCATTTCATAGATAATGTATTTACTTATGATTTATTAACACGGGGCCAATACACTTTTTTAAAAATTGAAGTATAGTTGATCACAGTATTGTGTTAGTTTCAGGTGTACAGCAAAGTGATTTGGTCATATATATATATACATTTATATATATAGAGAGAGAGAGAGTAGTTTTTTTTTGGTTCTATTCCATTATAGTTTATTACAAGATATTGAATATAGTTCCCTATATACTTACTATACTAAATAATAGATCCTTGTTGTTTATTTTATGTATAGTAGTGTATATCTGTTAATCTCCTACTCCAAATTTATCCCCTCTTCCCCTTTGATAACCATATGTTTGTTTTCTATGTCTGTGAGTCTGTTTCTGTTTTGTAAATAAGTTCATTTGTACTATTTTTTAGATTCCACATATAAGTGATATCATATAATATTTGTCTTTCGTTGTCTCAATTACTTCATTTAGTATGGTAATCTCTAGGTCCATCCATGTTGCTGCAAATGGCATTATTTCATTCTTTTTTATGGCTGAGTAATATTCCATTGTATGTATGTACCACATCTTCTTTATCCATTCCTCTGTCAATGGATATTTAGGTTGCTTCCATGTCTTGGCTATTGTGAACAGTGCTGCTAGGAACATTGGGCTTCATATACTTTTTCTATATTGTCTCATTTAATCCTGCATTAGCCTTATAAGGAAAATAGTATTTTCTGTATATATTTTGAATCAGATAGTTAAGACTTAGAAGGGTTAGGTAACTTGTCCATAGTCCACAAAAATTCAAATGGAACACCTACTTTATAGCCCAAACTCTTACCTTTTCTATAGGGTCTCTCTCTTCCATTCTCCCTTCATGCCCCACCCCCCATTCTGTATCTCCTGTAAATCAAAAAGGGATCTTAAGAACTTACTATGAAATGAACCAATTTCCTGGGTTTTGGGGTCAGGCTGTTTTGGTGAGCTGTCCTATTCGGGGGCAGGTTACTGAAACTCTCTGAGACTCAGTTTTCCTAATCTTTATAATTGGGTTACAAATAGTGCCGGTGTAGGTTTATTGGGATGGTGAAATGAAGAAAGAAACAAAAGAAAGAAGAAGAAAAAAAAACAGAACAACGTGGGGTTGGGGAAAAAGGTTAATTTTGCCAGGGACCTGGGATGGGGCCGTGTTACACCAAGCCTGATTTTTCAGTGTGAGGTTTTTGGAAGTTTTGCACAAGAGTGATGAGAGCTTTGAGAGGGACATGCCTGGCCCTCGGATTCATTTATGGAATCTGTGTGTACAACAGCCTCTGTGGCTTTTAAATTCACCATGGGAAGAGGAAGGTCAAGGCTCAGAATTCTTGAGAATTACTTAAAAATCTCTGGCTCATGACTAAGAAATATTTATGTTCTTCATAGAATATACAGTTGCTTTTCTGAGCTTCTCTTGGGGGAAAAACAGACCCCATCGACTACTTTTATTTTTTTTTCCCCTGAAAAACCAAACAAAACAATCTGAGCCAATACTTAAAGGCAAAGATTTCTGGGCTCGAATAAAATGTTCAGTTATTACAATTCTCTGAGCAACCTTGGCTGGGCTGTGCCACTTCTCTGGGCCTTTCTATCCCATCTGTACAGGAAATGGATTAACTAAGGAATTCCATGAACTTACGTGGAGCATCTGTTTCATGCCTTGCCGTGTGCTGGACACCTATCCATGGGACAGCCAAGGCCTCCCCATCACAGTGGGTGGGTGGGGGGTGAGTGTGGGGATAGGAATCACATAACCCAGTACACATGAGTAGTGCTGCACCAGGTGGTGCATAAGTGGTGCATGTGCTGTGAAGAAAATAATGCCAGGCAGCAGAGGAGAGCGTGATGGGGACGGCCAGGAAGCAGGACCAGACATATCATAGAAGGCTTCCCAGAGGAGGTGACATTTGGGCCCATATTTGCATATGGTAAAGGAACCTGTCAAGAAGCATGTTACAGGGTGGCTCTTTAGAGAGTCTCCTTAACAGAATGCTAGGGAAGGAAGTCAAGGCAGGGAGGAATTTGGACTTTGTTGGAAAATGTGAAAGCTACAAGAAGATGCCTTTACTGGGTCTTCATCTTCAGCTTACAAACACCTTCTGTATCCTCCACATTGTATGTCATGTGTGTGTGTGTGTGTGTGTGTGTGTACTGTATTCTTTTACGAGATGATCATTCAGGCGTGGCCACAAGAAGAGACCAAGGAGATTCTCAGGAAAAATCAAAACAAAGCAAAGTTTATTATACTCACAGGTCCTGGGACAGGAGCAGGGCCATGTGGGAAAGACACCGGGAAGGTCAAGCTGCAGAAGGCAGGAAGGAGGTGGCAGCGCTCAGGCCACGGCCTTTATTGGGGTTTCCTTGGGAGAGGCAAGGCAGGGTGGATGCACAGCTTGGGATAGGCTAGTTGGAATAATTTCCACTGACTTTAGGCTACTGGGTTGGTCCCTAGTGCTTAAGGCAGAGGAATATTTTCCCCTGGGGTATAAGGGCCAGGGAGAAGAGATGTGGCTCTGGATTTGTTAGTTTGTGTGTCAAAGACACGCTCCTGGCTAGGTCCCTGGTGATCCCTAAGGACCAGAGCCAGAAACGTTTGTTTTAGAATGTCAAAACATAATTATATACAGAAAAATTAAAAAAAATCTACAATTCAGTATATATCCATATCCTTTACTTAACTACACAGCAGACACATGGAACAGGCACAAGTGCCCTAGGGTTCCCCCATTGTAAGTCCCTTATGACTAGTGTTGGGGAGATAAAAAGATGCCAGCCACGCCTGCCACCCTTACCATTCTTGCACTGATGCCAACCCCAACCGATCAGCCCACAGATGGCATCAGAGGGGAGATGGACCCTTCTGGCCCCCATGGTCCAGTGCTCTGGGCTCACTTGGATTCTCTTGTAATCCATATTTTATGACATGGACAAAAAATTGAAATGGACCTTTCAAATCAGAACAGAGTGGGTGTCAAAGGATTTGAGTGTAGCCTAGTCAGAGAAGAGGCAATTTTCACTGGACATTAGGAAACAAACAGGGCCTGTACTTGGGTACAAATATGTGTGGGGTGAGAAAGGGGGACTGGAATAGAAAAATCACTTAGCCCCCCCAGTGGGGTGGCTATTCAAAGACGTCAGAGGAGGAGCCATGTGAAATGGAATCAAGGGTGAGCGTTAGAGTCTGGGAAGAGGTAGATAGATGTAGGATTACAAAAAGTGTATTTTCAGATGAATACTGAGGATCAGTTTGCCATTCCACTTGGCCCACTTACCTTGCTGGTGTGCAGTGACCTAGCATGTGACATGAGGCAGGAAGAGATACTTTCCCTAGTATTTGCTGTCCCTGCTGCAGCAGCATTAACTTCAAGGTGTGTTCTGTGTCCTCCCCTGCCTGGGCAGTAATGCCAGGGGCATATACAGACTGCAGAAGGGCTTCCATCAGAGAGAGGGGGTTACCCAGAGTCCATCACTGCTTTATGTGTTTGCAAAAATCTACACAGAATACCTGAAGATTAAGAGTTTAGGACAGATGACAAAATATACTGTTTCTTAATTCATAAAGGCATCTACTCAGTGTGAGTCACACTTGGCATCGTATAGAATACCTATTTTGATGTGTATTTGTGAGCAGGATATAAGTTCAAGTGCTAACCACAGGAAAAGGACAGCGAAACAACCAAGCTCATCTAGACAAAGTGACTGTCACTCATCCTATTTTTGATGTTCTTGCTCTATTTTATATTGAATTCCCTAGAGTGTAATAAAAATACCAAGCTACTGATATGAAGGGTGGGAGAGGGTGAAGTTAATTCAAATCAATTGAGACCAACGAGACTTTTCATGGGAATCCAAGCAATGTTATACCGTGATTTGTCAAGACCAGACTGGTGAAGTCACCATTTATCTAGCCTTGATGATCTTAAGTTGGGTTTTTCTTCTAAATTGAATTTATTATTTTACTTTTTCATCTGAAGAGTGTAGTTTCAGTGACTTTTGAATGTGATGCCTTTATTTAGCTGTGTCTAAGGAGCAAGAATAAACATGGCAAAGATGATTTGAAGGTGGCACTTTTTCTTTATTTGATACAGGCATGAGAAATATGATCATATCATGATGCTGGTCTTATCAAGAGCGCCTTCATACACTTCCTTTTCCCCTCCATCAGCATCTCACCCTCCTCCCATTCTCCTGAATGAGCTACGCTGACAACCTACTGTGTGAGTTTCCATATGTTTTCCATACTTATATAGTTCAAATTTAAAATTATATAATCTCCATATACAGGAGGGTATGTCAATTGTGACAGTATCAACATTTGGGGCCAGGTAACTCTTTGTCACAGGGCTGTCTGGTCCATTGCAGGATGTTGGGCAGCATCTCTCACGTCTACCCACGAAACGCCAGTAGCACTCTCCCCCCAGATTTGGCAGTCAAAAAATATCCCCAGATGTTGTCAAATGTCCCACAGGGAGCAAAATTACTCTTGGCTGGAAACCATTGATATGAAGGCTATTTATACAACTTATTTTTTCATAAAAGGAATCATTTTGCACACTTTTTTGCATCTTGCTTTTCCCAACCAAAAATCACTGACAAATTTCTCACAAGTCAACTGTTATAATGTTATTTAATTATTTCTTTTTCTTTTTTTTGTTGTTGTTCAAACATAGTTGATTTGCTTTAAACCAACAATATCCTTTCCAAAATTTCCCTTATTTAATTATTTCTAATGACTGCTTAATATTCTGTGGATGCATATAGCATTGTTCCATAGGCTTACTCCACCATTCTTTTATCAATGATTATTAACATGGTTTTCAGGTCTTGGCCTTCTAAAAGCAGTGCTTCAATGAACACTGATATATGTGCTTTTACAGAGTCCCAGAAATGGAATTGTGGCACATATATTTTTAATTGTAATAGATGCTGCCAGAATGCCTGATGATGGCATTTGGAGAAAACTTTAAAAACTACAGATTAGGGCCTCCCTGGTGGCGCAAGTGGTTGAGAGTCCGCCTGCCGATGCAGGGGATACGGGTTCGTGCCCCGGTCTGGGAGGATCCCATATGCCGCGGAGCAGCTGGGCCCGTGAGCCATGGCCGCTGAGCCTGCGCGTCCGGATCCTGCGCGTCCGGAGCCTGTGCTCCGCAACGGGGGAGGCCACAACAGTGAGAGGCCCGCATACCGCAAAAAAAACAAACAAAAAAACAAAACAAAACAAAAAAAAAAACAAAAAAAACCCCTACAGATTATACAAGACTGATATTATTCTAAAACTTTAATAGACAAGTCTAGATAGAAATGATTTTTTCAATGATTATTTTTAGCCTGAAAAGAAATGTGGGTAAATGTAAAATTTCCTTTTTATAGCTCTAAGAATTATAACTCTTTGTTCAGGAGGAAGTTTAGATGACCAGTTATTGGGTCTTTCAAATGTCTTGTTTGTCGAAGTTTTGAGTGAAGACATCAATTACAATGAACAAAACATGAAAGAGAACTTGTATGCCCAGAGTCCTACTTTTTTCGTAATCAGTATAACCCATGGTAAGTATTTCAAGTCCATCCATGAAAATGCAATAAGGGGACTAAATTTGAATTAGGTAATATAATAATAAAATATAACTTGTGAGTTTCTTTAGCATTAATGTTTACCTGAAACTCTGCAACTAACCTCATTAATCGAGTCAGCATTGTCTGAGTAATTAAATGATTGATAAAAGTAGTTCTCTGTTTGATACGTTGGACAATTTAATATATTACTTTATTCCCAAGTCAACAGGTCAGGATAGCTTTTGAGCAACATTATTTGATTTGTTCCACATTTCTCTTCCCCCTTCACCCTGCCCCCTTTAGAGAGTTATCTGGTGAAAGAAAAAAGTTAAACCTGGCTTCTGAATTCCAAGATCACACCGCCTAATGATAAGGAAATTAGAAGTTGTTTTCTGGTGAACTTGATGGACTCAGCAATCTAGCAGTGGAGAAGCATTTCTGATGGGTCTTGTGCTGTAAGCAGGTATTATCTTCTGTAAGTGGACACTGCTGGGTTCTTTCCTGTATTGGTTAGTGTATCGGGGGAAGGATAGGACTAATTTAAAATTAAGCATAGTGTTTCTCTCCTCTTTATTAGGTTTACTTAAAAAAGTAGACAAGTAATGCATCTGTTTTGCAAACTTTAAGCTTTGTGGTGAACTTCTTGGTTACAATGCATCAAAAGTGATGTACTAGAAGCTGTTGGGAGAAGGCGTGTGAACTCTGGAGGTTCAAGTCTGCTGAACTTTGGGCTTTTGCCTGAAGCCTTTTGATATTATAAGAAGGTCCTGTTCTGTCAGTTTTGCTTTTGTGATGTACTTGGACTTCTTAGATTCATCCTTTCTTTTAGATTTAGATCATTTCTCTTAATAAGGAAGATTCTCTTTATGTCACTTCAAGTTTTGTTATATGCCAACCTGCAATGGAGTAATTGCATTTGTTGTATTTTTGTGTGATCTCTGGCATGACATTTATAAATAGTTTTAATTTAAAATAAGTATGTCACAAAATTATGAAATATTTAGGGAAAAGACACTTTAAAAACTATCACCCAATTATTTAGAAATGGCAAATATTATTGTTTTGCTACAAATTTCATATGGTTTCTTTTCATATTATACATACAGTTTGAAATTCTGACTTTAAATAACTTACCTTTAATGTGTAATACATGCAAATTTTTTTTTAAAACTTAAAAGTGACTAAATGAAATGTATAAATCTCTTCCTCCCTCCTTTGCCCCATGGCAAATAATTCTCTTTCACAGAGACATCTGATATTTCTGGTTTTCTAATTTACTGCACCTTTCAGATACTTTTGTTCTTTATAATTTCTTTCTCTATTAAGCAACATTTTAATGAACATTCTTATGCATATGTTGTTTCTCATATGTGTGAGTATTTGGATTGAAAGAAAAGGCTACCCCTCAATATATGCAACAATAAACTGTTTATTTCTTGTTAAACAAGGGAAAAGAGTGATTATGGGATACAGTTCTATCAGAACAAAGCAAAAGCTGATCTTACATAGGGTTTGGGAAGCACTGAGTCCAGGGATTGACAGACTTCCAGAAGCAAGAGTGTTTAAGGATTGGTTGACCTTCAGCTGCGGAACCTTGGCATTTGGCATGTGCCTTTAAGAAGTGCAGTTACTAAATTGAATTTTCACTGATTGAAATGGCTTTGAAAAAAGTTGTAGTGGTGACTTGTTTATGTCTTAGGACTATGGCCAAAGAACAGTCATCTTTTTCCTTTCTTGAGTTTAGAGTATAGAAACTTTAAATTGCCATCTTCATGAGAAATTCATGGGAATGGAATTGCTGGGTCAAACAGTATTTGCATAGTGTATTTTGATTGACTTCCAAGAGATTTACCAACTTATACTCCAACCAGCAATGAATATGTCATTATCCCATAACATGGTGTGTCATTGTTTTTGGTCTTTGTTAACCTGATAGGTAAAATACAGTACTGTATCTTCTTGAAGTTTGAACTTGTCTGTTTCTTAGTATAAGTGAAGTTGAGAAACTTTCTACACAATTAAAAGCCATCATATTTATTTTCTATAATTTTTTTTGCTAACGTCTGCCCATTTTCAACAGATTTTTTAACAATATTGAATTTAAAGGACTCATATGTTAATTAGCCCTTTATATTAAGAGCTGTAAATATTTTCTCTATATACTGTCTTTTGACTTTGTTTATAATGTTTGTTCAGGGTAGAAGGGCATATAAAAGCATGCTTTTACATAGTTGGATTGATCAATTTTTTATTGTCTTCCAGGTTTTATGTTATAGTTGGAAAGAATTTTTCATTTTGAGACTATAATATTTATCTATGCTTTGTCCTAGTGCTTTTACAGTATAATTTTCTATCATTCTTCTGGACTTTATATTGGTATAAGTATGAGGGAGAATTACACTTTTTCAGGTAGCTTCTTAGTTGTCTCAACACTATTTGTTAGATAATACCTTATTTTTCCATTAATCTGAATTGTCATCTTTGCCTCAAACTAAATTTCCATAAATATGTTAATTTATTTTGGACTTTTCTCCTCTGATCCATTGATTTGTATGTTGACTTTTTCACTTAACATGATGCCATGTGCATCTTTCTGTTTGTTAATCAGGCTTCTTGCTTATCACTGTGGTATTTACATCAAGCGAACATCCTGTAATTTACTCAACAACTCTCATTGTTGCCCAACATTTAATATTGGGGGGATTTTGTTATGAACCAACAAATTGATTTCCAAAACTTTAACTCTATGTATTCCATAAATAACCAGTTGTGAAGGCTACTCTCTTAACCTGGCATTATCTGGCCACTATACCTGCTGATGGACATTTCAAGAGTCCAGCATCCTGTCTTCCACATCACAGGTGAACATTTTCTCATCTAAACAAGAGTTAGCCCTCTAAGTGAGTTGGTAAGAAAAGACTGACAAAAAATCCTTCAAAACCAAGCATCTGCCATGAAATGGAAAAGAAAAATCTGTTGTATCTTTACACTTTTCTTTTGAATTAGGACATCTAAAACTTAAAGAGAAATGTTATACTCAGTTCCAAGCGCTGGTTGAAAGTAGCTAGCTATATGACTTTTTCTTAAGAATGTACTTGCACTAAAATCAATTTTTTGTGCGGATGATTCAGATACATTGGTTGTGCCATCATGGTGCCGAATTTGTAAGTGTTCAGGTGTGTATAAAAATATGTGGGGTGTGAATATGTGTGTGTGTGTGTGTGTTGTATTACCTAGAGGACAACACTGACATGTATGTGCTTCCTAGAGCTGTTCTAATTTTTATTCATCATACAAGAGATTCTATTGATTTATATTAAGAGAGAGAAGAGTGTTATTAGCTATTCCTTTCCATAGCCACTGAAATGAAGTTCCAACTCAGAAACAAATTCCTTTTTCCTGGACTTAAGTTTGTGTCACTGGTTAGGGATGGATACATCTGGAGCCAGAGAGATTGACAACTTCTTCTCTATCTGTACATATCTTAAAGGAAAGCTTCCTCTATAGGCATTAAGTAGTGTTTCTATTTGTTACTTAAGTGAAATTTGGGTTCCTTTTTTGAGTCCCCAAATCCTCACTCTTTGTAAGTCATTCGTCTTCTTACACCGGGATAGATACGAGCTCCTGGCCACAGATAGTCAGTTACTCACCCAAGGTCATATGGCAAGTCACTGCTGGGGAAAAGAAGTGATGGGTCAGTAAGATAATGTCACCACTATAAAGAAATGTCTTGTGTTGGTGAGGTAATTGTTATGAATCATCGCATGTACTCAGTGGACTCCAGAGAGTACGATTGCATATGACTGTTTAAATTACTTCTCATCCTAAAATTTTTTCAAAAGTAGAGAATAAAGAATAATGAATGACTGGTTAGATAGAGGTCTCCCATTTTGTTTCTGCCTCAGACCAGTATCAACATTTTGGCTAAATTCAGAAAAAAATGCAATGCTTTCTTCACTCTCGAGAATATGCTATATTCTTCTTCCAAAGGGTTGATAGATGAAGGAGAGAAATAGAGGACGTGGTGATCCAGCAACTACTTGTTGACTCTGTGTGGGAGTTTTCTAGTTATCACAGCCAATCTTTGTGATTTTAGACCCCCATTTCTAGGATAGTCAATGATATCTCAAACTGGAGAATCACCTTAAATTTCATGAGATGAGATGTCAGTAAAACTTGTTTCAGGGAAATAAAATGTAATGGTGATCAAATAAAGGTTTTTTTTTGTTTGTTTGTTTGTTTTGTTTTTTTGTTTTTTTTTAGGGAAAAAGGATGGTTCAAAGCTGATGGTAAATAAAGTTGCTGGAAAACCCCACCATTTTGCTCCATCACAGAGAAGATCCCAATTGTCCTGAGATCCTATAGGTTCCAACTTCTGAGGGTGGGATATGAAGCCAGATTGTGTCTGGAAGCTGCCATCTGGAACTACGTTAACAAAGTCTAGGTGGGAGCTTGTCCTCTTTAGGGACTCTGGGATAAACATTAGATTCCCCATAAAAGAGTGGGAAATACAGGTGTCATTCAGGAACCAGGCTGAACAAGTTCTCCACTTCAATGTTTTCTCAACATTTTCTAAGAACGCCAGTTCTGAGACTCATAACCAGTGTTTGATTCAATAATTCTGGGGTGAGGTTTGCTAATATCTATTTTAACAGGGGCCCCAGCTGATTCCAGGTAAGGCTAAAGTTCTGGTGCTCTTTGGCATAAATGTGATCACAATACAATAATATGATAATATGACCTGATTAGTGACAATAAGTGATTCATTTTCAGGTGATGATTTGAATTTTGTCAAGTTCACACATTACAGATTTATACATCCGTTCACTTCTATGTGCATATAAATACAAGCAAACAAATAACAAATGTATAATATGTTATCTGTGAGGGAGGGAATTTATTTGGTACACTATATTTAGGGGAGAAAAATCAAGTTCTTGAAATTTGATGAGAGTCCATTTAAAATTCCTAGTTTTCCTACAGACATTAGAGGAGGCTACTGAATGGTCCACCTTAAGACCTAAAAGGGCAAAAGTACAGAACGAAGGCCAAACAATGATTTCATTATACAAACGAAATGGGAAAACAGTGAAATTCTATCCATCCCTCAGGACCGACTCCATTTAGAGGTTAGAAGAGTGGCCTGGAGTGATCTCACACTTATGGGCTCTATAGCCATCTCTCCCGAGCAATTGTAGAAGGGTTATGACTAAGGATGAAAGAATCATCACATAAAGTTTTGAGCTTTAACTACCCTCCTGTTAGGTATATAAGAGATAAAATAATCAGTCCAGATGGCCCATCCCCTGCTGAATAGTGAACAAGGGGTAGCTAAGTAAGTGAGTGCAATCAGCAGGGAAAACAAAATAAGAATGTTAGTAATGAGTCTCAGTTCAGTTTTAGGGACCAACTGTTTAGTACATTAGGTGATGTCACAGATATTCTGTGATGAAGAAGATGTCAGAAGGAGCTGGCTCAGGAAAATTCTAAATGCACTAAAGAAGGATTCCTTCTATGTTCTTCACGGTCCATTGCAGTTTACGGGATTTTCCACATTAAAACAGGTTTCATGTTATCCAGATTACAGATGAGGAAACTGAGTCTCATTGGGATGAAATGACATCCAACTTTTTATTGTCAGAGCCTCTCATTCAGCATCTCACTCATACACTTCAGCTTAGCTCCTGTTTATGGAGGACCAACCCTAAGTAAGGCACAGTGTTGGGTTTCAAGGCAAGTGAATGACCTCTGACAGTAAAAATGGTTGCAGGAACCCCTTACCATGCCTTGATCGTTCTTTAGTCTTCAGCAAGTCTGTGATGAATTCAGTGGAAAGACTTAGAAAATTGCTGAAAATTTTAATCATTAATATTGTCACAGCATTAAATTAGACAGATACCTGTGAAAGTGAACATTTTTTTTTAAAGCAGGGAGCTCCACATTATGTTGATTCACTTTACAGGATGGCCACCTACAACCGATGTAATAGAATTCTGCCAACAAACCACTGTTCAATGCACAATAGATGCTAATTACTCAGGGAGATGCACTTTTTCAACAAAGAATGGCACATTTTAATTGCCTTTTAGTAAGATGCTTTGTCTGCCCCCCCTCAGCTTTTTACATCCTTTATATTTTCTTCAAAAATCATCACACTGGGCTTCCCTGGTGGCGCAGTGGTTGAGAGTCTGCCTGCCGACGCAGGGGACACGGATTCGTGCCCCGGTCCGGGAAGATCCCACATGCCGCGGAGCGGCTGGGCCCGTGAGCCATGGCCGCTGAGCCTGCGCGTCCGGAGCCTGTGCTCCGCAACGGGAGAGGCCACAACAGTGAGAGGCCCGCGTACCGCAAAAAAAAAAAAAAAAAATCATCACACTTACTCAGTTTGCTAATTTATCAGAATAAGATTTTATACAATTTTACTTACATATTTGATCATGTCCATTTTTTATTTGTAATTTTATATATTTATATTTTGTTTTCTCTTTGACTAGATCTGCAAACCGTTTGATGGGTAGTTTTTTTTCTACACAAAACCAGATCTTAGAAGTGTTTATTCTAGTATTAATATGTTTTCTAATTCATTCATTTCTGCTGTTATTTTTTTGCTCCTTTTGTTTTACTTAAGTTTTTTTTTTTGTATTTCCATTTTTTAACTGAACAAGTAATTTTCATTCTTTCTGGTTTCCTAATAAAAGGCTTACATGTTATGAATCTGCTTTAGTGTATAACTTTGTCAGCATTCCAGATATTTGGACAGATTCTGTTTTCACTCTCATTATTTTCTAAATAATCCTTAATGATGAGTTTGATTTTCACTGCAATCATTTTTGGTGCGAGAATCTGGACCTGTGTTTTTTTGAGTTTATGAGCATATATAGCATAATGTATAAGTACTACTTTGAAAATTCATTGTAAACTTATAGGAAATATATTTTCCTGTTCTTCTTAATACACAGCTTTTGCTGTAAACCAAATAAATCAATCATATTGTTATTTGAACCTCTTTCTCTCTTCCCCCCTTTTTCCCATGGGGCATCTATATTTGTGTATATTTGTAAGAGATGGAGGAAAGTGTAGTAAAGTCTTTAACCCTGTGTTTCTGTTAACTTCTTTTTGTGCCTCTGATAGTGTGTGATTGCTGTATTTTAAAACATATCATTTGGAGCATAAAGCTATATGGCTTTTATGCTTTTTGTCTGGATTTTATTATTATTACCAAAATAATGTAACTATTCCAAGAAATAACTTTTTCTTTTAATTCTTCATTGCCTGAAAAGAGTATGGCAACCCCTGTTTTCTTTCTTTATATTCATTTTATTTTTTTTTGACATTAGCTGCTGTATCTTTGCCTAATCATTTAATAATACTCACCTCAGTTTTTTTTAAAGTGTTAAAGCTTTTAGATAACATTAGGTTGAATTTGATTAGTTCACTATTTGAGGGAAGGTATTTTTCACTATGGTGGTTTAGGTGAAGAGTGTATGTTATTATTACTGATGTAATTGTGCTTATTGTCTTTATCTTGTTTTATGCTTATTTAAAAAAAAGTCTTCCTGTGTTTTCCCTAGAAAGTTTTTTTTTTAATATAGGTATGTTTTCTTTGTTTTTTTCCTCTAGTGATTCTGTTTTAAATTCTACTAATAATTTGCCTTAAGTTGTTAAAATGCTCATATCAATATTTCTGAAACTATCAACATAAACAATGAAGCACTATTTACTCATTAGCTTCTATGTATCAATAAAATGAGGATATAAGTAGTCTTTTGTTCCCACATTTTATCCAGACCCACTACCCAGTTTTTCTTAGTGTCATCTGTGATTTTAGAGTTGGTTATTGTTTTTAATGAGTTTTATTAAATTGTTACAATGTTTTCGTCTCGTTAAGTTGAAGTATATCCTCAACAAATATATTCAGGGATAGTTGTGTGGTTTTTGAAAACATCATTCAGGGCTTCCCTGGTGGCACAGTGGTTGAGAGTCTGCCTGCCGATGCAGGGGACACAGGTTCATACCCGGGTCCGGGAAGATCCCACATGCCGTGGAGCGGCTGGGCCCGTGAGCCATGGCCACTGAGCCTGCACGTCTGGAGCCTGTGCTCCGTAACGGGAGAGGCCACAACAGTGAGAGGCCCATGTACTGCAAAAAAAAAACCATCATTCAGGTACCTCATATACAAATGGCAACTTCTGGGGCCATAGGATCCTTGGATAACATCTTTTTCCTTCAAAACTTGATGGACGTGGCTGCTTCCCACTAGTTCTCTATTTTACATTTGGTAGTGTATATATGTCCATGCCACTCTCTCACTTCATCCCAGCTTACCCACAGGGAGATCAACTTGGTGCTTTGTGACCACCTAGAAGGGTGAGATAGGGATGGTGGGAGGGAGATGCAAGAGGGAGGACATATGGGGATATTTGTATACGTATAGCTGATTCACTTTGTTATATAGCAGAAATTAACACACTATTGTAAAGCAATTATACTCCAATAAAGATGTTAAAGAAAAAACACTTGATAGATAAGATTTCATTCTATGAAGGCCTTCGAAGATACAGGGGAGAAATCCAAAGCCCTTTTCTATACATGACAGAATTTTTATTAAATATTCTGAATTCTGATCAAACTCTTTTTCTACCCTGGAAATTTTTTTTAAGTATTGGTCTTTTCTATTGATTTTGCCTGAAATGTACATGTTTTGATTAGCTATCCCAGGCCTTGCTACAGATCAGTCCACTCTGTGGAATTAGTGGGGAGTCACCACTTTTGCAGCATAATTTTTAAGGCCTTCAGGAAAGTAGAATGTGGTGGAGAGACACCAGTTCACTCGGAGCAGGACATCAGAATCCAATTTTGGCTTTGTCACTAAATGCCGTGTGAGCCACTGGACCCCAGGTGCTCATCTGTGAAGTGGGGGTGCTGGAGAAGTTTCCCAAATTCCAGAATTGATGAAGGCATTCAACACAAAGAGGTAAACTTATTTGCTGTATTAGCATTGAAATCACTTTTAAAAATTGAGCTTACTCTTTTGAGTGAAAAAGAAAAGCTCTATGACGGAAAAGTTGTAGAACTAAACAGGTACTTTACATATCGTGGCAGGCAAGATAATGTCTCCCCAAAGATGTCCACATCCTAATCCCCACCTGTGAGTATATTACCTTACATGGCAATGGAGGATGAAGGTTGCAGGTGGAGTTAAAGTTGCTGAACAGCTGACCTTGATAGGGGGATTATCCTGGGTTATACTGGTGGGTCCAGTGTAATCAGAAGGGTCCTTAACAGTGGAAGAAAAAGGCAGAAGAGGAGGTCAGACTGATGTGATGTGAGGGATGTGAGAAGTACTCAACCAATTACTGGCTTTCAAAATTGAGGAAGGGGCCACAAGCCAAGGAAATGCTAGCAGCTTCTAGAAGATGGAGAAGTCAAGGAAACACATTCTCCTCTAGCACCTTCAGAAAGTAACACAACTCTATCAGAACCCTGTCTTTAACCCAGGGAGACCCACTGCAGACTTCCCACCTTCAGAATTGTAAGATAATAAATTTGTATTGTTTTAAGACACTACATTTGTGTAATTTGTTGTAACAACAATCAGAAACTAATACACATATATTACTTTTTTCATCCTCACAACAACTCTTTGGTATATACAGGTGGTGTTACCTCACTTTGCAGATGCAAAAAAAAAAAAAAAAAAAAAATGGAGAATTGGAAAGTTTAAGCAACTTTTTCAAGATTTCCCAGACAAGGCAGGATCCATTCAGGAATTAACCACAGAATCAACCCATTCTAAAACCCACCATAGTGTTTCTACACTATTTTCTAGGAAATTATTTGGGGAAAAAAAAAAAGATTTAGCAAGAACATCCTCTTGTAGTCTCCTGTAAAGGTACATCTTCCAATATACCTAATTCAGCGTGTAATGCTCTGGTTGTCCTTAAGCACGAGAATGCTTACAATGCTTGGGATTTCAACTTCTGATTTAATTTCATTTTTCCATCATGCCTCATTTCATAGAAACACAATTTTCTGTGTATCAAAGGATTACCCTGGAGCTTTGTCATGAACATCAGATGGCATTGATAAGGTTAACTCTGACATCGTTCTCCAGATGAAACAGAGGCCCTTTCCTTAACGTAAAGTACCATCGGGCAAAACACAACAAGGACGGTCTTGCAAAATGGAGCAAGCTGGTTTCAGAATTCACAGAGTGTCCATCAGGCCAGGTAACACAGGACCCGGGAGGGCTGCCTACCTGGCTCAAATTCAACATTCTGTCTTTAAAGGCAGGGTTGTTGTGGTTTTCAGATTGGACTTTGCATGTAAGGGCATCGCGGGCTCCGTATGAATACCAGCACCCATGTCCTCCTTCACTCATCTGACTTGGAGTCACTTTGGCAGCACGTGGTAGGGCTGCTGGCTCTTGGAAATGGGAAGGCTGAGGGTACATTGGGAATCAATGAGGGAAAGAGGAATACAAGACCCCAGGAGAGGCGCCAGCATGGTGGGCAAAAAGAAAAGCCTTTAGCAAGTGGGAGAGTGCTTGTTCACCAAGACCTCAGGTCACGGGGATGTGAGCTGTCTCTGGTGGGATCTTGACCTGTATATTAAATGCTTGGTGACTTAGAACTAGCAAACATATCACAATCTATATATTGAGTTTCTGGAGAAGAAAGTCAGGGCTGTACTCTATACAGTATAAGAATACTGTACTCTATACATTATAAGAATACTCTTCTGGTAGAGTAGACACTGTCTACTCTACCAGAAGAGATCATGCTGTTTTACCTTTTTAACGATTTATAATGACTATTAGGGAAGAAATTGATTCCAGAAAATGTTAAATGGTGGTGTTTTTGTGACATTTCCATTTTTACTGGTGCACTGTTGACATCAGAAAGCCCTGGGGGTGGCTTCTGCATTCCCATAAGAGTATTTCAAAGCTTTAGAAAAACAGGAAGGGGTCCTCATTCACCCCAGTGCCAACAGTGATGGAGAGAACAGGGGCTCCGACTATGAAATGGTTTCCATCCTGGCTGAGTCTACAATCTTATTTTATCAAGGTGACCATCAATTCTCTGATTGTCAGGACTTGAGAGAGAGGCATCCTGGTACTGGGGTCAAGTTAGGGGTTAGAGATGTATGGAGCCCAAGTCCTAGGTCCTAGGCCTGGCTCTGCTGGTAGTCAGCTGTGTGGACACATTAACCTCTGCACAGGGAACTGTGAAATAACCTATATGGGAAAAGAATCTGAAAAAAATGGATATATGTATAACTGAATCACTCTGCAGTACACCTGATATTAAATGACATGGTAAATCAACTATATTCCAAAATAAAATAAAAATGAAATTAAATTGAAAAAAAAAGTGAGAATGGTAAACTAAATGAGCCCTAATGCCTCATTAGTTACAGAAAAAGAAATACATTTGTTTTATGATTATAAACAAACAGTGGATAATAGACATCTAAATGGTAAAGTATTGACAGCAATTAATAATAATATTAATAATAAAAATAGCTAACATTTTCTAAGTACTTCCCATGTGCCAGGTTCACTAGATGCTTGAATTCTCACAACCACACTGTGATGATGGTCATAGTTTCTCCCATCTTACAGATGAGGAGACAAAGGCTTGAGAGGCAGGTCTTTGTCCGAGTCACATAACGAGCTCCTGGCAGAGCCTGGTTTCAGACTGTGGTCTTTTGGGACCCTACGTCAGTGCATTCAATGGCTCTGCTTTGCTGTCCTCAGAGAATATGAACAATCTGAGGTAGAGGGCATGGGCAGCTAGGTTCCTAGGATAGAAACCAACAGTTCAAGAGCAAACCAGGGTGAATCCTTAAAGAAGGAAGGCCCTGAATTACAGGGCTCAGTGCATCTGAATGAAAGGACAACTTAGGGTAGGGGTGGGACTGGAGAGAGAAGGACAAATGTTCCTGTTGACATTCTTCACCAGTGTGACACCAGGCAGTGAGACAGACCCCCGGTCATGTGCACACCAGTGCTTTAGGTTTACGGGGATTATCGGAGTATGAACAAAATTTAGAGTTTTACCACAGTTTTCACGATGGCCATACTACATATAGTGAATTGTATGAAAACGTTTCATTGGGCTTTGATACTTTTTTTACATGTCTATAATAAGAGATGGAGAAAAATCGCATACACTCACATCCTCAGCGTGCCCACTGCAGGCAATGAGGGATGGATGTTACAGCTGAGAGTCAGAATCACCTTCACAGTTTCAAAGGCTTTTAAGTTCTTTATTTGAAAATAACGTTAAATGAAAAGTTCAATTCTGTGTCCTTTAGTACAGAAAAGAGGAATTCATTATAAAGGCAAGGGAGGAAAATATTCTTCCTTTTACAGGCATATAGTTCTCTTCTTCAACCTTCCTCCACTCATGCTTTAGTTTAGAAGTTTCCCTTGTAAAAAGTTCTTGTTTCTCAGATCTAAGACACTCAGTAGTGGACACATCCAGTTATTCAACTGGGAACATTTATATAAACTCCTCATTTTAAAATAAAATAATAGGATTGAGTATAATCAGCACTGGCTTCACATAGCCTCCTTATTTAGGTTAATCAAATCAAGGAAGCTCTAACCTTTAGCTACTATATTTCAGAAGCATGACTTTCTAAGTGGTGGTCAGAGGTGGAAGAATGCTGATGCCCTGAAGAGAAAACTACTGTTACTTTTTGGGTCCATGGTCATAGGATTTGCCCCTTATTTTATTTGATATTTTTGATGAACACATTTATATGTTCACCACATTTTTGACGTGGAGACTGGGACTTATATTTAAATCATGAAGACCTTAGTTTAAAGGCAATAGGAAAATAACCTTTTTTTGCATATTTAACATTATAAACTTGTGGACAAAAATTAGAGAAAAAATCCATCACTGTAAAAGTAGAATCCTACTTTTTTGATATTAGTAGGATAGGACCAACACTATGATAGGTTGTGTTGGATTTTACCTAACGACATAATTTACACTAGATTCAATTTCACTGCTAGCTTATTCATTTCATGGGAAACTGAACTATCCTATTACTTATGTGAAAGACAAAGCACTGCTTTAATATAACAGACTTCAGGCCAGTCAGGTTTCATCCCCAGCTTTGGATGAATTTCCAAAGGAAAGACAGTGGCTAGGCCGCAACCCATACCCTCCTTCCATGATGAGAGAATGGGCTGGGACCTCAGTCTTTTCCATATGGCCTGGGTTGCACCCTTAGAAAGGCTCATTCTCCAAGTGGTCAAAAAAGGGAAATTGTATCCCCTTTTTGGCATGTAAGCTCCTCAATTCTGAGGTGGTTAAGGCACTATTAAATAGAATTTAGTGAGAATTTTGAAACGGACACACAGTGAGCATTTCCAACTCAAAGTAGGATAACAAGTGGTGAACATGTGAGTATGAAAACAAATGGCTATTGTTATAGGCTGCACTATGTCCCCTCAGAGGACATTGAAGTCCTAGTCCCTTGTACCTATGATGTGACCTTACTTGGCAACAGGGTCCTTGCAGATGATCAAGTTAGGATGAGGTCATCAGGGTGGGTCCTGATCCAATATAGCTGTTGTCCTTATAAAAAAGAGGGACATTTGGACACAGAGACAGAAAACACAGAGATAAAAAAATGTGAAGACACAGGAGGCATGCCATCTACAATCAAGGAAAGCCCGAAACTGCCAGAAACCAGGAGGAAGGTCTGGAACAGAGTCTCCCTCTCAGCCCTCAGATGGAACCCACCCTGCTGGTGCCTTGACCTTAGACTTCTGGCCTCAAGAACCATGAGATGGTACATTTCTGTTGTTTCAGGTCCCCGGTGTGCAGTACTTGTTACAGCAGCCTCAGCAAACTAATACAGCTGTTTTATTCCCAGTTCAACAATTTGCTTTGAAAATTTTAACAATGGTAATTATCAGTAAATTTTCAAGCCAGACAATTGAGGCCCTGTGTCAGCAGTCACTCTGGGGAGATAGGACCAGACAGCATTGCTGAGTTACTCTTAAACCAAAATACTAAGAATTCTACAGGCAAGTTCTTACAGAGATGAATGTCCTTAAGGCTGCTCATGCAAAGGCTGATAGATTGGTGAACTAGGTTTGGTTTTTTTCATCTTTTCTGACACTTCATTCCATTATAGACTATGGTTTCCCCTACATGCTTCATTATGAAATTAACCAGCACTCCCGCTGACCCACAAACCCATGCTATAACTTTGATCTTCCTATCTCTAATTTTCCAATAGTATTATACATTATGTATTAGACTCAACAAAGAATTTTACCTTGTGGTCTACTTAACAAAAGAACAAGATGCTATGTTTAATTATGCTCTGTCTAGACAGGTTTCTCTTTCAAAATAACTTCACTGAAGCTTATGGAAAAGTCTGCTTTCCTAAGCAGATAGGTTCCAACCAGCGCCTCCCACCTTGAGAGAGTTTCCGAGTCTGGATTTCAAAGTCGATGTGTGTGCTCACAGGAACTGGAGAGGAAATCACTCAGCTTCTTTGGTGGTTTGCTGAGGCCCTGGCTATTTTCCATGGGAGCTGATCAAACACCTGAAATTAAAGGGAAGGATGAAAGAAGGCACAAAGAAAGAAAAAGGCACAGAAGGATAAGAGGGAAGAAGAGAGAAAGAACGAACACTTGAGGGCTTCCCTGGTGGCACAGTGGTTGAGAGTCCGCCTGCCGATGCAGGGGACGCGGGTTCATGCCCCGGTCCGGGAGGATCCCACATGCCACGGAGCGGCTGGGTCCGTGAGCCATGGCTGCTGAGCCTGTGCGTCCGGAGCCTGTGCTCCACAACGGGAGAGGCCCGCATACTGCAAAAAAAAAAAAAAAAAAAAAAAAAAAAAAAAAAAAAAAAAAGAATGAACATTTGAAAAGGAGAGGAGGGGAAAAAGAAAAATAGCCAAGAGTGAAATTCCAGAGGACACGCCACAGTTTTTAGTTTTTTTTCATATGTGTAATAAAGCCGTGATATCTATCTTAGACCACACTAAACCCATTCTCTTTACTGTGAGACTAGGATGATACACCACTGTGGATATTTCAGTTTTAAAAGTGTGATGAGACCTGATATAATACGGCATTAAACACATCTCCTATTGATTCTTTCTAACCTTGCAAAATGAGCTGGGCGGTTAAGTACCTTTTATTCCAGCCTGGCTGATTGGACCACAGATGTTAACTGCAGGGCTGAATTTCCTTGGAGGTCAGCAGACAGGGTGAGTGGGAGGTGACCGAGGGAACATCTTCTGGTCTGGGGACTATTTACCCTTGTTGCCCTTAAATACGGTTTGAAGACACATGTCTGGACAAGTCTGAATCATGGAGAAATTAAATCAAGCTTCACTACCTCGCTACCCACTGCTTTACCGGCCACACGGATGTGTGTGGATCATTAAAACAAGGAGTCTGTTATAGAAGAAGAACGTAATTCATGGTTTGGAAGGCTAAAGTTCTCTCTTATTCTCAAAGCTTCTTTTCTTTAAGTTATGGTTTTGTTTCAAATAAAAAAATCAAAATAACACTGTAATTTCATCTACTCATCTCGGAAGTCTGTGCTAACACTTTTGTTTTTATGATCCAGTTCTTTCCGTGTGCTGGCGTGGACATGGAGCAGGTGGGCACAGAGATGCTTGCCATTGCTGTGAATAGCATCGGTGCTGTCTGCCGATTCCACAGGACAGGAAGCAACTGCTGACGTCAGTCACTTGGATTGAAACCCCCATTGACCATGCGCAAGACCTCAGACTAGTGCTTCAGGGACGTTATTTTTTCATCTGGAAAATGGGGTGATCATACCTGGGGTAAGAATTAGCAGTTAAAATGTATAGCATGTAATATGTCCTCACTAAAAGGTGGCTTTTATTTTTCCCTGGGGAAAAATATTACTTTTTACTATTTTTTATTATTGCTAATACTATAATAATTTTCATTTTCACCTGCTAGTCTGGATGGTTTCCCCAGTTGTAGAGAACTATCTGGAATTGCAGCTGAGACAGAATTCACGACAGACGAGGCAGGAGGAGGCTGTTCCCCACTCTGGAGGGTTGGGAGAGTGCTGGAAAGAAGTTCCTCAAGTACCTCCTAGCCATGCTGGTTTCTTGGCCCCTGGAATCCTTCCTATCATCTTTTAGGTTAGTGCTGGAGTGACCTGCTTCACTCTGGGGTGGAAGCTGGGGAGGATGGTTAAGACCACCAGACTGTAAAATGTGAGACAGTACAGGGCATGTCTGTCTTATATGCGTTGCTCATGCAGCACCTGGTATATGCATGGAGTGAATGAATGAATGAATGAGGGTCAAGGTTATCGTCATCATCACTTTTCCTCTCAAACATGCTTAGGCTAAGGCTTTGCACAGCAAGGGATCTATAACTGCTGGCTGCATGTATTTAAGTTGAATGGAAAATGTTTGCACTGGAATGGAAAGTAGAATTCATAAGAACTTGGTTGATGAGAGTTGGAAAGTCGTAGGGGGAGTGGGGAAGAAAATTGAGAGATGCCTAGAACACAGGGGACATTTGGGTGGACACTTTGGGAAAGGCATCTGGGCCAGCCACACAGGAAACTGGAATGTGTGCCCCCTGCAGCACTTGGAAAGCCCCTGCACACATAAAAATGTTCACATCAATAAAAGTTGTCTGCCTTTTCTCCTGTTAATCTATTTTTGGTCAGTTTAATTTGCAGTTCTAGGTACAGAACCTAAGAGGGTAGAGGAAAAGGTTCTCCTCCCCTACAATCCCATGTGCATGTAAACTTTAACATGAGGTGGGAGAAGTTACCCACTATAAGGTCTGGAGTATAGAGAATACACCAGGAAGAAAGAGGAGAAGAGGGTGTCCTGTCTCAAGAGCGAGGTGGTAGCTGCAGGCAACTTGGAATCTGCAAAAGAGTGGGTGTGATATCGATGAATGGTGCACAGCTGTGTAGGTGGGATGTGTGTGTGTGGTGCAGATGGACAGTGCGTATGCGTGAGTGTGTGTGAGTGCCTGTCTACAGGGGTTACAGATGCGTGGGTGTGTGTGCACATTGTGATGCAGATGTGTTTGCACACAAGGGTCTGTGCATGTAAGTAAGTGGTGCAGGTGTGTGGTGTGTGTGTGTCTGATGGGTAGTGCAGGGGTTAGTGTGTCTGGGGCACATATACACAGGTTGTGTGTGTGTGTGTGGTGGGTGTGCATGTGGTGCCTGTGGGAGTGCAAGTGTGTGGTGCAGGTATGTGGTGTGCAGGTGTGTGCAGGCATGTCTCGTTTAGAGGTGTTCTCTTTGCTGCAGACTTCAGGTGGAAACATCGTGTTCTGGATGGCATTGTTCTCAAGTGTGGTCTCTGCACCCAGAAGCAGCAGCAACTCCAAGGAACTTGCTAGAAATGCAAAATCTCAGCCCCCAGCTGAGACCCACCAAATCAGGGATTCCGAGGGTGGAGCAACCTGGGGTTTCACAAGCCCTCCGGGGGACTCTGATGTCAGCCCACCCTGAGCACCAGTGCCTCTTATCTGTGTCCTGCTTGCTTCCAGCTTTCTCTTCATCCTCACAGAGGGTATATTTCTATTCTTCCCTCCTAGCAATGACATCTGGGCAGAGACTCCCAACCTGATAGAGGAAGACTGGAAATTGGGAGGCTGGAAGTTGGATGCTCTGTGCTCGCGGCATTTGAATATATCATCTTTCCCCTAAAATGGAACATCCATCACTTTTGAACTGCTGAGCACTAACTTTTACTTAATTGGATGATAATAGAAGATTTCTTCAGATAGGTTTTGGACTTAGATGATAGCTACTTTCTTTATTTGTAAGAATTTTCCCAATTAATAACTGTTCCCAAAAATTTAGTTCAATTGTAGTGCAGGGAATGTGCTCTATGTCACTGGACGGTATCAGTGTGTCTGCAGGTGGTGGCTCTATTACAAAGCACTGTCACAAAGGGGCAGAATTCTTGTGAGTATGGAGTCTCCCACCTGGGTTTGGATTCTGCCCATGTGGAATGAGGCCAGTTTTTAACTTCTCTGTCCTTCACTTTCTTAGCCATCAACAAGGAGGACCATAGTACCCACGCCTGTGATGTCCTCTGGGAATCAACTGATAGTGTGTGCAAAGCAAAGCACATAGTCCAAGAGCCATAGAGATCAGGAATGTGGGTGAACTGTAATGTTAAATGGGAATATTTGTAATGTAGCATGGAGGATTATTTTGCATTTTTATCCTGCAAATAATAGCTAAGTTAAAATAAAAATGAGTGCATGTCTACTGTATAACACAGGGAACTATATTCAATATCCTGTAATAAACCATAATGGAAAAGGGGACAAAAAGAAGAATATATAATATATATATATATATATATATATATATATATATATATATATATATATATATATATATAACTGATTATGTATATTACTGAATCACTTTGCTGTATAGCAGAAATTAACATTGTAAATCAGCTATACTTCAATAAAATAAATTTTAAAAAATGAGTGTGTGTGAATGTGCCAAGATGCTGTTGCTGCCAGCTTTGCTTTCTGGTTCCTGGTGGAGCTTCTGTGTGTTTCACCAATGACTTGGCCACAGGGGAAGCTTTTCCAGAGATTTCCCTCCCCAGGAAGCATGGTCCACTTACTCTGGAGACACCAATTTGAATTTGAGGGCCCCGTTATTGGACTTCATTTTCAACCTAGTGCCTCTTGTGACACTCCTGCCCCCATTCTGTTGCCCATCACTCATCCCATTGCTGGCTCATTGTTCGGTGATTTCCTTGAAGAGTACAAATGGCCTTACATCAAAATTGCAATGAGTTATAGCTATACAATAGGATATTATTCAGCCTAGAAAAGGAGGGAAATTCACAGGCTATAACATGAATAAACCTTGAAAACATTATCTTAAATGAAATAAACTGGACACAAAAGGTCACATATTGTATAATTCCAAAGAATTGTACAATATGTGGTACAATTCTTGGTACAATTCTACCTAGAATTGTGAAATGCATAGAGACAGAAAGTGGAATGGTGGTTATTAGTGTTTAACAGGGTACAGAATTTCAGTTTGGGATGATGAAAAAAGTTCTGGAGATGGATGGTGGTGATGGTTGCACAGCAATGTGAATGCACTTAATACCACTGAGTTGTAAACCGAAAAATAATTAAAATGGTAAATTTTATGTTATGTATTTTACCACAATAAAAAATTACAGTGAGGTGAATTCTCTCTATGCTCCAGACCTTATAGTTGGGGATATCTCCTACCCAAAGTTAAATTTCATGTGCATATGGATTGTAGAAGAGGAAAACCTTTTCCTCTACCCTCTTAGGTACTGTACCTAAGATTAGCTCAAATTAGACTGACAAAAAACAGATTAAAAGGAGAAAAGGCATGCATATTTTCTTGATGCTAAAATTTTTACCAGTGCAGAGGCTTCACACACACACACAAAAAAGTGAGAACCGAAAACAGCAGTTGGACTCCAGCATTTATATACCATTTTAACAAAGGGTGATACATTGTGGGAAAATGACCAGACAAAGGATAAGGGTTTTGGGGCTCCTGGGGGTGATAAACTGTGGGAGGTAACTAGGAAATATAAGGTAAATGAAGGATTTTTAGTAAGGTTTGTAATGCAGACTCATCCCAGTGTAGTCTCTGGTGATAAGAGTCTGCTCTCCTTTTCAAAATGCTAGAGGGGACACACACATTTATGAATGGAACTTTATGTCACCCTTACCAAGAGAGATGTATGCCTTGCTTTTATGCAGAAAAGGGGAAGGCAGAGAGCTCTTCATGTGTCTACCGTTTCTCAATTGCCTTTAGCTCAAAATAATCCTTATGCCAAAGTGGCATATTTTGGGGTGGCATATTCTGACTCCCTTCCTGATTAAAACGATCCAAAATAAAAGAGTGAGGCAGAAACCCTTACTATGAGTGTTTTTCATATTTGCCAAATCCATATGCAACCAAGGTAGTCTGGAGGTCTAATCTTTGTTTTTAACATCTGATATTTTCATCAGTTAATCAAGGCTTATAGATGCAGTACATACGTGTTACTTTGATCTCCAATTGAGGTTTTTTTTTTTTAATGCCTATGGTAGATGAAGTGTGTCCATTCCAGAGCATCTCTTTGAGAATCCCACCTCAGGGGTGGAGCTACCAGAGTTGGAGGGGACAAGAGAGGGAGGGAGTGGTCCTCCTGTGTGCCAGGAGCAGAGTGAAGCTTTGGGGAAATATCAGTGAGCAAGGGGGGTGGGGAACCTGTTTTTATCATTGTAGAAATCATAGGGAAGATGAACGTTAAAACAAAACTATGACAAATAAATAAATCATGTCAAGTGTAACAAATGTTATTTACAAAAAAAGCATAACAAATGCTATTTTTGAGTGATTTTTCCCTCTTTATTTAAAAAACTTAATTATAAAATTTATACTCATAGTAAAAACTTCAAACAGTAGAAGAAGGTGTACTTAAAAAGCCATTTTCTCACTCCGCAGTTCCACTGCAAGGAGTTTGAGTGTCATTCTAGAAGTGTACTCTCCATATAGAAGTGTAACTATTTTTCATTAAAAAAATCACAAATGGGATCACACTATACATATTCTTCTACAACATGTATTTTAAAAAACAATCATATTTCATAGATGTCCTTCCACATCAGCACATTCAGACCTGCTTCATTCTTTTTAAAGACTATATAATAGACTTAACCAATTGCTGATGTATGGACATTTTGATTGACTCCAGTAGTTTATATATAGTATCTTCACATACTGGCACATTGGATGGAGGTGGATGAGCACTAGGAAACATTTCTCCTAAAAGTTTACAGTTTTCATCAACTAGAATAGTCCAAGATAAGAATAGACTTTTGAAAGCAGTATGGCTGGGCTGGCAGGTGCACCTGAGAACAGGAGGACAGGACTCTAGGGGGCGGAAAAGCAGAGCAATCTTACTTTGTCTCATGGTCAGGGAAGACTTCTCTGAGGAAGACTTGGTGAAGCCAGTACCTGAAGATTTACCCAGGGCGTGAGATGGCGCTGAGAGAAGAAAGACTGAGCTCTAGGTAGAAGGAATAGTATGCCCATCAACCCTAAAAATATGATGACATCATCCTCTGGAGGAATTGAGTGAGGTCTCTGAGAGTTACAGTGTGATGGGTGAGGGTGACATGTCAGGAAGGGAGGGACAAGGCAAACAGGGCGTGGTAGCCATGCTGAGGATGTGGACTTTCCCCCAGAGCAATGAGAAGACACTGAAAGGTTTTACAGAGCAGCTACTTCAACACACTCATTTTGAGGAGGAATAAACTGAATTCCAAAGTCCTTGAATGATTTTCTCAGGACACAGCTGGTTAGTCTTCACCAGGGCAGAACCTGTCCTGCTCTCTGCCCACTCAAGGGTTCCCTTGGTCCTGTAGCGTTGGCTTAACACAACTGGGGGAACTGGAGTGGACTTTGGAATAACAAAGAACCTTGGTAACATTGTGGTTCCACCACACTATTAGTGAGAATTAGGGAAGTTTATTTTCTATCTCTGAGCCTCAGTTGTTTCATCTGTAAAATGGGAAGGGTGATCTTATCTTACAAGGTTGTTATGGGAGAACACCAGAATCACAACTAGCTGCTGGACAATCATTGACAGGAAGACACTGGAACTTACCAAAAAAGATACCCCACATCCAAAGACAAAGGAGAAGCCACAATGAAATGGTAGGAGGGCCATAATCACAGTAAAATCAAGTCCCATAAATGCTGGGTGGGTGACTCACAGACTGGAGAACACTTATACCACAGAAGTCCACCCACTGGAGTGAAGGTTCTGAGCCCCACGTCAGGCTTCCCAACCTGGGGGTCTGGCAACAGGAGGAGGAATTCCTAGAGAATCAGACTTTGAAGGCTAGTGGGACTTGATTACAGGACTTCAACAGGACTGGGGGAAACAGAGACTCCATTCTAGAAGGGCACACACAATGTAGTGTGTGCATTGGGACCCAGGGGAAGGAGCAGTGACCCCAGGGAAGACTGACCCAGACTTACATGCTAGTGTTGCAGGGTCTCCTTCAGAGGTGGGGGGTGGATGTGGCTCACCATGGGGAGAAGGACACTGGCAGCAGAAGTTCTGGGAAGTACTCCGTGGCATGAGCCCCCACAGAGTCTGCCATTAGCCCCACCAAAGAGGCCAGATAGGCTCCAGTGTTGCGTTGCCTCAGGCCACGGAACCAACAGGGAGCCAGCCCCACCCATCAGCAGACAAGCAGATTAAAGTTTTACTGAGCTCTGCCCACCAGAGCAACAGTCAGCTCTACCCACCACCAGTCCCCCCCATCAGGAAACTTGCACAAGCCTCTCAGATAGCCTCATCCACCAGAGGGCAGACAGCAGAAGCAAGAAGAACTACAATCCTGCATCCTGTGGAACAAAAACCACATTCACAGAAAGACAGACAAGATGAAAAGGCAGAGGGCTTTGTACCAGATGAAGGAACAAGATAAAACCCCAGAAAAACAAGTAATTGAAGTGGAGATAGGCAACCTTCCAGAAAAAGAATTCAGAATAATGATAGTGAGGATGATCCAGAACCTCGGAAAAAGAATGGAGGCAAAGATCGAGAAGATGCAAGAAATGTTTAACAAAGATCTAGAAGAATTGAAGAACAAACAGAGATGAACAATACAAAAACTGAAATGAAAAATACACTAGAAGGAATCAATAGCAGAATAACTGAGGCAGAAGAACGGATAAGTGAGCTGGAAGACAGAATGGTGGAATTCACTGCTGTGGAACAGGATAAAGAAAAAAAGAGTGAAAAGAAATGAAGACAGCCTAAGAGATTTCTGGGACAACATTAAGTGCAACAACATTTGCATTATAGGGGTCCCAGAAGGAGAAAAGAGAGAGAAAGGACCAGAGAAATTATTTGAAGAGATTATAGTCAAAAACTTCCATAACATGGGAAAGGAAATAGCCACCCAAGTCCAGGAAGCTCAGAGAGTTCCATACAGGATAAACCCAAGGAGAAACATGCCAAGACACATAGTAATCAAATAGGCAAAAATTAAAGACAAAGAAAAATTATTGAATGCAGCAAGGGAAAAATGACAAATAACATACAAGAGAACTCCCATAAGGTTAACAGCTGATTTCTCAGCAGAAACTCTACAAACCAGAAGGGAGTGGCATGACATATTTAAAGTGATGAAAGGGAAGACCTACAACCAAGATTACTCTACCCAGCATGGATCTCCTTCAGATTTGATGGAGAAATCAAAAGCTTTACAGACAAGCAAAAGCTAAGAGAATTCAGCACCACCAAACCAGCTCTACAACAAATGCTAAAGGAACTTCTCTAAGTGGGAAACACAAGAGAAGAAATGGACCTACAAAAAACAAACCCAAAACAATTAAGAAAATGGTCATAGGAACATATATATCGATAATTACCTTAAACATGAATGGATTAAATGCTCCAACCAAAAGACAGAGGCTTGCTGAATGGATACAAAAACAAGACCCATCTATATGCTGTCTACAAAAGACCCACTTCAGACCTAGGGACACATACAGACTGAAAGTGAGGGGATGGAAAAAGATATTCCATGCAAATGGAAAGCAAAAGAAAGCTGGAGTAGCAATACTCATATCAGATAAAATGGACTTTAAAATAATGTTACGGGCCTCCCTGGTGGCGCAGTGGTTGAGAGTCCGCCTGCCGATGCAGGAGATACGGGTTCATGCCCCGGTCTGGGAGGATCCCATATGCCGCGGAGCGGCTGGGCCCGTGAGCCATGGCCGCTGGGCCTGCGCATCCGGAGCCTGTGCTCCGCAACGGGAGAGGCCACAACAGTGAGAGGCCCGCATACCGCAAAAAGAAAAATAAAATAAAATAAAATAAAATAATGTTACAAGAGGCAAGGAAGGACACTACATAATGATCAAGGGATCAATCCAAGAAGAAGATATAACAATTATAAATATATATGCACCCAACATAAGAGCACCTCAATACATAAGGCAACTGCTAACAGCTATAAAAGAGGAAAGCGACAGTAACACAATAATAGTGGGGAACTTTAACACCTCACTTACACCAATGGATAGGTCATCCAAAATGAAAGTAAATAAGGAAACAGAAGCTTTAAATGACACAATAGACCAGGTAGACTTAACTGATATTTATAGGACATTCCATCCCAAAACAGCATATTGCACATTCTTCTCAAGTATGCATGGAACATTCTACAGGATAGATCACATCTTGGGTCACAAATCAAGCCTCAGTAAATTTAAGAAAATTGAAATCATATCAAGCATCTTTTCTGACCACAACACTATGAGATTAGAAATGAATTACAGGGAAAAAACCGTAAAAAACACAAACACATGGAGGCTAAACAATACGTTACTAATAACCAAGAGATCACTGAAGAAATCAAAGAGGAAATCAAAAAATACCTAGAGTCAAATGACAATGAAAACACGACAATCCAAAACCTATGGGATGCAGCAAAAACAGTTCTAAGAGGAAAGTTTATAGCTATACAAGCCTACCTCAAGAAACAAGAAAAATCTCACATAAACAATCTAACCTTACACCTAAAGGAACTAGAGAAAGAAGAACAAAACCCAAAGTTAGCAGAAGGAAAGAAATCATAAAGATCAGAGCAGAAATAAATGAAATAGAAACAAAGAAAAGAGTAGCAAAGATCAATAAAACTAAAAGCTGGTTCTTTGAGATGATAAACAAAATTGATAAACCATTAGACAGACTCATCAAGAAAAAGAGGGAGAGGACTCAAATCAATAAAATTAGAAATGAAAAAGGAGAAGTTACAACAGACACCACAGAAATACAAAGCATTCTAAGAGACTACTACAAGCAACTCTATGCCAATAAAATGGACAACCTGGAAGAAATGGACAAATTCTTAGAAAGGTATAACCTTCCAAGACACCAGGAAGAAATAGAAAATATGAACAGACCAATCACAAGTAATGAAATTGAAGAAGATTAAAAATCTTCCAACAAAAAAAAGTCCAGGACCAGACGGCTTCACAGTTGAATTCTATCAAACATTTAGAGAAGAGCTAACACCCATACTTCTCAAACTCTTTCAAAAAATTGTGGAGGAAGGAACACTCCCAAACTCATTCTATGAGGCCACCATCACCCTGATACCAAAACCAAAGATACTACAAAAAAAGAAAATTACAGACCAATATCAATGATGAATATAGATGCAAAAATCCTCAACAAAATACTAGCAAACAGAATCCAACAACACATTAAAATGATCACACACCATGATCAAGTGGGATTTATCCCAGGAATGCAAGGATTCTTCAATATATGTAAATCAATCAATGTGATACACCATATTAACAATGAACGTTCTTCTACTTCTCTATTATTTCCAAGTCAAATTTAGAGCTAAATGCCTGAGAGGTATAAATCAAAGGCCTTACAAATTTTCATTGAGGCTCCTCTCAAGTACTGACAACTTTATTTTGGCTCCCCTTGTAAAGGTCTTTCTTGGTAAATGTTCTAATTGTTTTCGAAGTTTGAAAATACTCTCTGCTGTAGAGGGTGTGGGAAAACAGTCCTTCTTATACACTGCTGGTAGAAATGCTAATGGCATGGCCCCTACGGATTGAATTTAGCAATATTATGTATCTATATTTTTTAACCAAACAATTCCACTTCTAGGAATCTGTTCCAAGGAGAAGCTAGTAAAGTATGAAAAAATGAACACAAAAGCCTATTCATGTGACACAAATCACAGTAGAGAAAGACTGGTAATAACTTAAATGTTCATCAGGGGGGCGCAAGTTGAATAAACCATGCTATATCCACAGAATAGAGTATTGTATAGCTGCTAACAGAGATAAAAGACTAACTTATACATTGCTGTGGAGTGATCTCTAGGAAATATTGCTAAGTGCAAAAAGCAAGGTGAAGATCAGAATATATGATATGGTACCTTTTCTCTAAGAAAAGCGATAATTTGTTTAATATTTCATACATTAAAAACAATAGGACAAAAAACAATAATTATTAAAAATAGTTAATTATAGGAGAAGGGGGAAACAGATTGGAAGCAACAGCTTTGGAAGCTAGATTTTTCTTAATGTACATTGTTTTGTACATTTTGCAACACAAAAATATTTTACAAAATTATAAAACAAAATGTAAATTCAAAGGCAAAACTAGATAAACCAAGTTGAGTATTAACAATATGGAAAGGAATTATTTCAAATGGTTTTAACCTTCATTTATTTGGATGCATATCTGCAGTTGGATATATCCTAAGACAAAAAGAACTACAAAAAAATCTTAAGTTACTTTCAGTAATTATATTGTTAGTAATATGTTGGTAGGGTTATTCTGAAACTTTTTATCGATAAATTAGGATAAAACACTTAATTTTATATTGTTATAAAGAACTAAGTTTTTTTGATGTATGAGAAAAAGAGAATCAAATGGAAAAATCAAATAAAATTATGTAAAAACCTATATAACCCACAACTTATGTTGGAAATATTTGTATGAAATCTGAATTATTTCTCTTAAATATATTTTCTGACTGTGTCTACTGAAAAGGGCTTAGAACCACAAACAGTACAGAAGTAAGGAGCTCCTAGTATTCATACCATAGTCTCCAAATACCTTTCCTGGTAAAAGGAACTAGGGCATCTAAGAATAATTGGTTGAGTCCAGTCTGGGGGAGGTGGGGGGAAGCTGAAGATGAACTTGTGACATCTTGTCACACCAGAAAGCAAGGAAGCTGCCAAAGACCAAGGGGCTGGGACAAAAGATTCAAAGGCAGAGGAGCAAACAGTCAAAGGCTCTTACTAGCCAAAGATAGAACAACCATGTCCAAAGATGGCTGGCAAAAGAACAGTATCACAAAGTATTGAAACACAGGGGATCTGTTAAGATCTATGCCTTCATAACAATATTCAAAAAACATATGTGCTCCCTATGTAGGATGTTAGAGAACCAACTAATTATTCCAAAAACTGACAAATAAAGGAATAGATTCAAGCATTTAACTTCCCTTTCTGTATAGGGCTGTACCTAGTGATAATGAAAGAGTTGAGAAAGCAAATCTCTTCTTTTCTTAGAAGAATTCCAGTTAATAAATGAAGAAACAACTAGGAGTTAGCATACCACCACTTTGAAACCCCTATTGAAATAATGGATCTCTGAAACCAGTGCAGGAATGCAAGTGTTAGTGTAACCTTTCTCACGGGTATTAGTTTTGTGATTGCTATCAATAATTGTGAAACGAAAAGCCATTGTCTTCTACTATGGAAATTACAGGGAACAAGAGGAGGTGGTAGGTTTGGGGTTGGGAGACCTACTCATTGCTTCAATCTATTTATCTTCTGCAACTATCTGTGAACCTGCAGCTCATGCCAAGTCAGAGGTGCGGAAATTCTAAGATGTATCCCTGGCTTCTGGGAAGGCAGCAGTTGTGTGTAGTTGTCTAGCTTTTGTTCCCATGATAAGGTCCTAATTCCTGGATGTCTTCTCAAGTGTCTCATAGCTGCACCGAGAAGGAAGAGTTCCATGGTTGATAGTGGTCTAAAATAAAACCACTCTTATTAAGTCTTAACATTAGTGAAATTTACTTGGAGATATTTTGCAACCTTGTGTCACTCATCTGGTGATCAGGAATAGACAAGGTTTTCTCAATATTGTAGGAAAAACCTCTTTTCTCTGAAAAACTCAGTTCCTTTTATGGTCAATTGACCAAACTAAGACAGCCTTGAGTTTTCAGTGCCATTCTGTGCAACTTTCCCCCTTATCCATCACTCTGCAAAAAATCTTCTAAATCATCATCTTAAGAGCATACAGTGCATTAGGGAGCTCAGAGCTGACACTGGTCCAGAACATCTGGCTTCAAGAAACCTAACCCGACTGTCGCCACCAGCTCAGCTACTCAGCGCTTGGTACTGGGCATGCTCCTTTTAGATGAATGAGCCAAAAGATGTTATTATAACCATCTTGCTTTCTCTCAAAACTTCAGGAACAAATTTGGTACATGATTTTCCCACCCACAGTCCCGCATAATCGTCCTTTTCTGCCTATTTTTATTTTTCAGAGACTTCTAGGAGACTTAAAAGGTTGGCTTCTTAAACTTGATCTTAATAGCAGCTGGGAAAAAAGATGAGTAGATGCTGGATGTGGGGAACCATTTTGTTCTCTGCCAGATTTTATTTCTGTTGTTGTAATAGAGAGAAAATTAGCTGTCTACTTGTTCCAATGATTTTAGAATGTTGCATGGGAACTAAAGGCTGGGTCTTTCAAGATTTTTTTTTCTTTAAAATATTTTGTTTTGTTCTGAAAATCCACAGTCAATTGACGGTATTATCATTGTGCTACTTAATACAAAAATAAACATTGAAAGAAAGACATTTTTGTGGCTTACTATTCTTTTACATTTTTTCTCAATTTTATTTTATTGCTTTCTGAACACATGCTTGAATTCTTTCCTTTTCTATGAATGTTATGTGCATTTTACCTCAGTCATTGGCCATGGTCATTTATTATGTTTCCCATGTGAGTGAAATCATTAGACCTTAGAGATTCTGTTTGTTTTCATTCTGTCCTTAAAAGGTAAAAGCTTGTTTTTGAACTGTATAATCGTTTCTACATTTTATTAATTTAAGATTTCTTACTTGTAAACGTCATTAACAATTAAAGTACTTGAGAATATTGGAAGATAGCTAGTTGGATGTTATAGTCTCCGACCATTCATTTTTGGTGAGGGGGAGAGAGACTGCCTTGTTACAGATGTGTTCACACAACGGTATGAGCTAAAAAAAAGATATGTGAAAAAGTCTCATCAGCAGCTGCAACAGTGTGTTTTAGGGTGGAGGTTTGTTTGAGAGAATTTAGAATGATTAGAAATAGTAAGATCCTGGAAATCTGATGATGGCTTGGGTGCCTGTGTGAAATGAGTTTGTCTATTGTGATGTGGGGAAAGGGAGCAGAGTGTCATGGGACTAGGGTTCAATATTCCACGTCCATCACTTGCTGGATAGATGATGTTGGGGAAGCTGCTTCACCTCTCTAGACCTCAGTTTCTTCATCAGTAAAATGGGACAATAATAGTACCCACCTGATTGGGTTATTATACTATTAAATGAATCTGTAGTTAGTTACCTGCCTGTGCCTGAAACAAGTGAGTGCCATCTAAGTGTTTGGTGAATAAATTAAAATAAAATACTATGTTTCAGAAATGGAAACCCTGGTTGATCATAAACACAAGCAAAGAGTTAATTGCTCTGTGTTTAAGACACAAAACAAACCAAGAATCACCTTCTTACCTAGGAAGAATCTAACCAAAACTGTTAGGTTATGAGAATGTCAGATTGAATAAATTTTATAACCATTCAACTTCCTTAGGGCAGCCTTGAGTGAGGGTAGAAAGGGCATGGAGAGACCCCTCAGAGATTCACTGAGTCAACTGCCTCGTCTTCAACAGAGGGAAAAATTAACAGTTAATATACAGGGTGTGGGTGGGTGGGTGGATCACTAATTTAGCTGAGAGGCACCCTGCTCTCACCCCAGTAAGTTACAAATGTTTCCTCTGGTTGTGAGCAGCCTTCATGTCACAGGAAGTAGGACTGTTCCAAATTAGCACTTAACTGCCTGAGTTCTGGTGAGATCAAATAGATGAGCTCTGGTCTCAGGCATGTGGGAGAAACAGATTAATCTTATATACAAAGAAAGTAAGGAAGGAAAGAAGATAAAAAAAAATTGAAAGACAGAGAGGAAGCATGGAAGGAAGAAAAGAAGGAAAGAGGGCAGGAAGAAAAGGAAAGGGAAAGAAATAGAGAAAGAGAAAGAGAGAAAGAAAGAGAGAAAGAAAGAGAAAGCAAGAAAAAAACAAAGAGAGTGAGAGAGAGAAAGAGAGCAAGAGAGAGGAAAGAAAGAAAGAAAAAGAAAGAGAGCGAGAGGGAGGGAAGGAAGGAGGAAGAAAAGGAGAAAATGAACTAAATACAAATCACTAAGGAGAGAAAAGTTTATTGTTTTATTAGTGAGGTTAATCAAAGTCTGTTAGGAAAACCTTCATTCAGAAGGGATCTTTTGTCTTTAAAAGTTATTTTTCAAAAAATGGAGGCGAAGAAGAGTAACTATTGTCTTCATTTGGCTTTCTGAGGTTAAAATGTTTCTTCTTTTTATTTCTAGTCGATGTGAAGAGTTAACTATGAAAAGAGGGCAGAAGGAAGAACTTGAGGCAATTCCGTGTGGACTTCGTTCCTGATAAGCAGTGTTTAGCAGTGAACCAGATGGGCATAAGTGCTGGTTTATCCTCTTGTACAATTTTGAAGCCACAGAACTACAAACTCTGCTAGTTCCCAGAAACAGAACCTGCAGTTTTGAACCAGCAAACAAACTATAAACTATACCAGGTAAAGAAAAGGCACCAACTCTTGAGGCTGACTTGGTGGCCATTTTAACCAGAGTGAGGAAGTGAGAATGTCAGGCGTTGCAAAGGAGATTATCCCCCTTGGTTCTGATAAAAATGATTAATTCGAAAGTAACAATGTTAGAATCAGCGATTTTCATTTTCTTGAAGAAAACTATTATTTAGTTTAGCAGGATTTTAAACGTTATTTCTTTAAAAAGTTTTGAGTGTGTTTACGTAACTAAAAACGCTTTCAAGGATTTTGGAAATTGCCAGGATTCATTGATAAATCCAACTCCTTGTGGACTTTTATCATTAGCCTGGTTTACAAATAAACCATATGGAAATATTATACATTTTTTTAAAATCTAAAGACTCTGCAGTAGGGTTACCAGACGAAATATAGGATGCCCAGTTAAATTTGGAGTTCTGATAAATAAATAATTTGTTATTATAAGTATGTCCAAAATATTGCATGAGATATACAAAAAAATTATTCAATATTGATCTAAAATTTAAATTTAACTGAGTGCCCTGAATTTTTATTTGCTAAATCTGGCTACCCTACTTCGGAAAAATCAAGTAAGATATTAGTTATTTAGCCCTTCAGAGAGTACGTGCTCCATCCTCTCTTTGTGATTTGATCACTCTGCAAGGATCTCTTTTAACCTATTAACCACCCTTGTTCGGGTGGCACACCTGTGTATCACACTGCTTCTCTGACTGTAATGTGGCTGCAAATCACTCAGGCACCGTGTTAAAATCCAAGCTCTGGTCGGGCAGGTCTGGGGTGGCGCCCGAGATCCTGCATTTTAACAACCGCCAGGTAATGCCTGGGCTGCTGGTCCGCGCTTCCATGAAGTATCTTGCCTTCAGTTCTCATTTCAACTAAACATGAATAAAACCATCATTTAAATGTTTTATTTACCCTTACTTCTTCCATTTTGTCAATTCTTTATTCTGTTTCTTTTTTTTTTTTTTAAGACAGAAAATGCCAAATGTGATGACTTTGGTTAATGGAAGTAAACTTTATTAGGCCATGAGGAAGTTCTGGAAAAGCACATGTTCCAGGAATTGGTCATTAGATTGTTCATCCGTTCATATTTCTGGAAGAATCAGAAGTGTCATTAGAAAAATCACATGATTGTACTTGGTTAACAGGCCATCCCAGGAGCCAAGTTCCAGAATGTGTCTGTTACTAAGCATGAAAAACCTGCTGGAAGTTATGTTTTTTTTTCATAACACTGAACTCTGTTAGGGGAAAGCATGTTGAAATGATTTCAACATCTGCATATAAAGACTCAAAAGTCCTTTGAAAATGAAAATCCCAGATTAACAGCTGAAGATATTCGTTGCCAGGTATTTTGAGCCTTCCAGTGGCAAAACCCAAATTAAGGAGGGGTGATGCTTGTCCATCAGGAGGGGGCTCACGTCTAAGTCCCATCACCTGGCCACCAAGGAGAGGGCTTTATGCCTTCCCTGGGTGCAAACAGTGATGGATTTTCCCGTGTTGGAAACCTCCTGTCTGCTCCTGACCCCCTGCAGCTACTCTGCTGAGAGTCAGGCGGCAAGGGATGTGTTGACAGGCTGTGAGTCTGTTTCTTCTCCTGGTGTCTGATGTGGCTTCTATGTCAGACATGGGGCAGACAGGGAGGGGAGGAAGCTTGCTAGGAGGGGCAGGAGGACGGGAAAAACTGCTAGACAACTTTTCTGGCAGAAGCTTAACTGTTTAAACTTTTGCTGTCAGAGGGAATTTTAAGACATGGTGTCTGCTAAAGAATGAGTTGAAAATGTGTTTCCTTTGAGAATATTGAATGCCATCTCTTTAGAGACTCCTTAGACTGGAGGTGTAGATGGTTTGATTTTGCCTTTTGGGAATCCCCCAAGACCTAAGAATAATGGTCTTCTCTTGTATTCTTTTGAAGGCACAGAAACTCATGGAATATTTGAAAATATGCAAAAGGAGAGGTTAAAAAATCATCTCCAAAGTTAGATACTAGTATTAGATCAATGATCATTTCCTGATTTTGCTAATTACACTGAACTTATGCAAGAGAATATCCTTCTTCTTAGGAAATACACACTGAAATATTTAATAAAGAGGCATCTTGTCTGCAACTTATATGATTCTTAATATAGAAAATGACAAAACAAAAATGATAAAATGTTGAGAGCTGGGAAATCTAGTGATGGTATAAAGGAGTCCTTTGCACTGTTTTTGTAATTTTTTCCCCTAAGTTTGTAATTATATCAAAATGAAAAGTTTTACTAAAAAGATCTCCTTAGAATGATGCTGCCTAACCCAGCCCCTTGCACTGGCTCCTCCCTTGAATTCCTGGAGCATGAACTTGTTTTGCAGTTAGTGCTGAGCCTGGCTGTCCCTTGGGGACATCCCCAAGGGTTTGTGTCACTGTTCCCCTGCTGACTGGTAAGGCCTGGGGGCAGGGGCTATCTCTTGGAGTCTTAGAACTGAACACAAATTGCTTTAGACAATAAACATTCATTTTTCTGATGATGCTCGACCAACCTTTCTTTTAGTTGTGATTGGCTGATGGAAAGCAGAAATTTCTAGGCAAGGTATGGCTAACAGCGTTATCTAAATTCACATGTGTGTGTGTGTGTGTTTGTGTGTGTGTGTGTGTGTGTGTGTGTGTACTCCAGGCCAGCCCCCTCCATTTCAGGATAGGGTTCATTCACACATCTCTTTATCGAGGCTCAGTGCTAGAATGTATATAATTCCTGCGTGGAGAACAAAGCATCCTTAAAGCAGTTGCATTCCCCAAACTCAGCTCTGAACCACAAAGAGGATAAGTAACACATTAGTATGCAATTTAAAGGGCAAAAAAGGAATGAACACCCAGTTTTTACCAGTTTGATAGCTTTCTATGATCCCAAGCAAGATACCTTTTTTCCTCTTTTCTCAGTAAGAAAATTCTCAAAGTTTCTTGGTTTTAGTCCCCACCCAATTTATCATTTTTTTTCCTTTAAATGCTAAGAAGCTTAAAAATTTTAAAGTCTGTAAATTTTAAAGTCTGTAATTTTAAAGTCTACTTAAAACAGTCTTTGCAGGGACTCCCCAAGCACATTTCGTTGGATACTCAAGTCGTTTTTTTCCTTTCTCACCAAAATTGAGGTGGCCAAAATCAATCATCTTTGGGAATTTTTAACCTTAGAGATCTCTAAGAGCATATAAACTCTCCAATATCAATGGCTGTCCTTTCTTTGGGGTAGAACACTTTCATTTGGTTTAGAGTTGAGTTTTTAAAAATTGCTAGAGAGTTTATTCAGATAATTCAATTTTTCCTTTTAGAACTTTTTTTAAAAAAGAATAATGGTTCATCATTCTGCATTAGCACTGGATAACGGCTATCACTTATATCTGTATTGAATTAGGATTGGTCGCAATGTTTTAAGATGCTCTGTCTACCCTTTCAGAAATTTACCATGAAGTCTTAGTCAACCTTGTTTCTCACCAAGAGAGAGCCCCGTCTGCAGTTCCATATCTCCTTTCGAGAGACGTGAGGGCAGGGCTGCCTTTTAGTGCCGCCTCAGAGCCTTCTTATTAGAAAACAAGATGGACATTGGGAAGCAGGGGAGGAGAGGGGAGGGGCTGGAGGTTCTGGGAGCACTAAATAGCTCTCTGAGTGAGACCAATTAGTGACGTAAGTGTATTCTTGAAAATGAACTGCTTTGGGGCCAGCACCAGCATCCCAGCTAAAATCTCCATAAAGAGTTCTGCAGTTCTGAGAAGTCATCTTCAGAGACAATACTTATTGGAATTCGTAGATAGTGTTTTATTTTGTACTCTCTGAAATTAGCTAACGTTCTGGTCACTTCAGAGCCTTTAAAAATGGCCCCAGTCCCAAGGGTTTTCATAGGGGGGAAGTCTAGCAGTGGGTGTGCTGCAATTGTGTGGTTACTATGATTATTTACTTTAAGTCAACATCACCATCAGAATCTCTTTCTTTTTTCCCCTAACTTGGGCATAACATTTGCCTTTTTTTCTTTATTGTCGAGAAATAGCAATGCTTTCAACATAGCAACAGTGCTCACATACACAATATAATTTTTTAGCCTGGATTTTAAAACATATAATTTAACTCATTTTTAAAAAAGCATTTTTTAATCTGATTTATTTAATTGATTGCATTTCATTTTAAAAGCCTGGGAGGGTAGAAAGAGGGCTAGTGTTTTCTAATAATGTTGACACAGATGTCATCACAGTATTGTCGATACTGCTTTTATTTGTTTACATATAGGAAATATACTGTATAGCCCAAGGAAAATAAATTTAGATGGGATGGATTTCTGGGTTTTGAGAAAATTCTACAATATTTTGCTGAAATACTGACACGAAGTTTTAATACAGTTTGGATCTTTTATTTTAATTATATTTAACCACAGTATTTTATAAAATATCATGAAGCTTGACAAATTCTTCAAAATATTTCAATGATTTGGCACTTGATATATAGAAAGAGCTTCCAGTGATTTCAGTATGTAGAAAATGAACACAAGTGTTACTAATTACATCTACTGAAAGCTTTCAGTGACCTTCTAAACTAGCTGAAATAGCCCTGTGATTTATGATTGCTAGATCTAAAATCTTTACAAATCAGTCTATAAGGTACTACATTCAAAGCAATTCTAAAATGTTTCTTTATCCCACTACTAGGCATATACCCAGCTAAGACCATAATTCAAAATGACATATGCACCCTAATGTTCATTGCAGCTCTATTTACAATAGCCACGTAATGGAAGCAACCTAAATGCTCATGGACAGATGAATAGATAAAGAAGATGTGGTACACATATACTATGGAATATTACTCAGCCATAAAAAGGAATGAAATTGGGTCATTTGTAGAGATGTGGATGGACCTAGAGACTGTCATACAGAGTGAAGTCAGTGAGAAAGAGAAAAACAAATATCGTATATTAACGCATATATGTGGAATCTAGAAAAATGGTACAGATGAACTGGTTTGCAAGGCAGAGATAGAGGCACAGATGTAGAGAACAAAAGGATGGACACCAAGGGGGGAAAGCAGGGGTGGGAGTGGTGGTGTGATGAATTGGGAGATTGGGATTGACAGATATACACTAATTTGTATAAAATAGATAACTAATAAGAACTGCTGTATAAAATGAAATAAAATGAAATGAAATAAAATAAAATAAAATATAAAATGTTTCTTTAAACCCTCCCAAGTAATGAATACAATCATTTTGAATATCACTATATTGTTATTTTAAATATTATTATGTTAATTCATACTTTACTATGAGTTCAATACCTTATTATAAATTGACTGGCAGATGAAGAGAGCCTGTAAATACATGCTGCACACAGTTAAAAATATGTCTCTCTAAAATTCATATGTTGAATCTCTAACTTCTGATGTGACAGTATTAGGTGTGTGGCGCCTTTAGGAGGTGATTAGGTCATGAGGGTGGAGCCCTCATAAATGGGATTAGAGTCTTATAGGAAGATACATGATAGAGATGACCTCTTTCTCCACCATGTGAAGATACAGCAAAAAAGTGGCCATCTGCAAAGCAGAAAAAGGCCCCACCAGACACTGGATCTGCTGGCACCTTGATGGACTTCTCAGCCTCCAGAACTGTGAGACATACAGTTGTCCAAGGCCCCCAGTCTATGGTATTTTTTAGGGCAGCCTGAGCAGACTGATAGGTGATGAGTAGGCAAAGCCAACAGATGTCCACTTGGTCAGTAAATGTTTGGTCACTATTTACTTAACATTTGCTGACCACCAATAAATGCACATGTTTTAAAGATTTCTTTTTGGAGCATTTCTCATGAGTGCACTTTGGAGTATCAATGACATTTTCCTTTTCTGAACTAGAAACACAGAGGTGAAAGGAATTGTCTGGGCAAAGCTGAATCTCCAGCCAAAACAAGACTAATTTTGTAAGGTCGCTTTGGGTTCTCTGTCTCTGAGGATTGCATGCTTCCTTTGAGCTCTTAGTGTTGAAAAATTCAACACCTCGCCTTATTCAGCCATTATTGCTTCTAATTTTGAGATCTTGCCCTGCTTACCAAGAAAGATCCTTTAGAGTGGAAACTATGTATCGAGTTTCTTTATTCTCCATTACACACTGCTTGGCATACAAAAGACACCAAATAAATTCTTGGTTACATAATATTTGAAAATTGGAATAACATTCCCTAGAACACTAGTGAAAGTTACATAGCAAGAGCTGGGATTATTCAATTTTCTCACATGTCAAAAAGTAGTTCAAACCAATGTTTGAAGGCCAGCAAGTCTTCCAGTGACTAACTGAAAGATGTTCATATTTTTAATTGATATCAGATAATTTAAATGCCTCATTCCAACAAATACTATACCAGTCTCTGAGTACAGATTTTATAAATGATTTTGGAAGTTGGATAAGGAGACAGGAGCAACTTCCAGTGGAGGTGTCAGTGCTCAGTGAAGTGTAGATGACTGAAGAAATGGCTAATTTCTATCATTATTGTGATTATGACAGTCATCTCATCAACATCCTCAATAATACATATTTTTGAGTACCTACCATATAATGAGCTTCTAAGGAGGTATAAATATGAGACTGAGAAGTTTACAATCTAAGTGGGAAAAGGGGCAAGCAAAGGGGTGCTGATCGTGTCCCAAGTAAATGAAGGATAAGACTTCCTTGGTTGTGAAAAAACATGTGCGTCCCTAGAGGAAAGACCCAGCTCAACAGGAAAAACCTAACTCTTCAAAACTGGATTATGGCATCGTTCCTGAAGGAACAGCAGGACCTTCTCACTCTGGTGAAAACAGGAAACCTATATTCCTATTTGTGACGGGAATTACTTGGTTGACTACTTGCTACTGTATTACATTCAGGCCCTGGTGATGAATTTAAGGAGCCTCGATTTTCAAGATGGGGGTGTAATTGCAGATGTTGGAGGACCCAGGTCACATCAGCTTGAGGGTAGACATGAGGGTACGTTAGAGTTGTGTTAGTTTCCTAGCACTCCTTAACAAGGTCCCCCAGACTGGGAAACTTACCCAACAAAAATGTTTTGTCTCACAGTTCTGCAGTCTGGAAGTCCAATATCAAGATGTTGGCTGGATTGATTCCTTCTGTGACTGTGAGGAAGACTGCCCCTCCCCTAGCTCCTGGTGGTTTGCTGGCAATCTTTGGCGTCCTTTGGTTTGTAGGTGTGTCACTTCAGTGTCTTATGCTTCTCGCTGTGTGCATGTCTGTGTCCAAATTTACCCTTTTTATGAGGATACCAGTCATGTTGGATTAGGGCCCACCTTACTCTGGTATAACCGCATCTTAACAAATTACATCTGTATCAACCCTATGTCCAAATAAGGTCACATTCTGAGGTCCTGAGGGTTAGGACTTCAACATATGAAATTGGGGGACAACATATATATTCTGCCCATAATGATAATAAACCCCTATAGTATGCTCTTGCCTCCTTGCCCCACCACAGGTGAGATTTCTTAGTGCTCTCACCTCTAGTACCCTGCTAAAATTCCCCTAGGTATTTCTGAGTGAATGGTGGTGTTCTCGGATACACCTGTCAGATGCTGCTTGCTCTCTGCTGTCATCCACAGGTCTGCCACTTTCCTTGGGCACAGCTGACTCTCCTGGGTACCAGCATCTGTGTCATGGGTCCTTCAGTCCAGGACCGCTTGGCAAGCCAGCATCCCCACAGCTCTGGAGCCCTCTTCACCCAAGGGGCTTTGTGAAGTTCAGAGCAACTTCTTTCCCCCATTGCCCTTACAGGGTATGTGCCATTAGAGGGTCATTGAAGCAGGACAGCCTGCACACTGGCTGATTATGTCACAAAGCTTTTAATGAAAACAGACACCAGGCTACACTCAGAGTGACTTGAGCTTGCTGATGTCTCAGGCCCAGGGGTCAAGCCAGCCTTGCCTGCTTGCCTTTGTGTGCCATCAGCACAGGCTCTTTTCCAGCACTTCCCTACGTCCTGCATGCAAGTCCCCTTTAGGGAGCCCCACCCCCACCATTGTGTTAGACATCCTCAGACAAGTCTGAACACTATGTAACGTGGTGATATTTATCTTTACACCTTTTCCTAGTGCTCTGATTCCCTTTTAGCAACCCCCCTTCTATGTTCACATGTGTGTATGCGTGCAAGGGCATGTGCACACAGCATGTTATCTTGGGACTTTCCCTCAAATTTATAGCCTACTACACCTCATTTAGTGTAGTAGTTTTTGTATATTTCTGGCCATTGAACCCTTTCTTCAGATGTGAGTGGACAGCCAAATGTGGGCCCTGAGTCTAACCATCTAAGTTTCAATTCTGGCTTCTCCATTTATCAGCTGTGTGAGCAAGGTCAATTTTCGGTACCTCAGTTTCCTAGTTCCTGAAGTGGGGAAAATACTGTACTTAACTCACAGTGTTATTATAAGAGCAAATGGGTTAATGCACATAGAGCATTTAGGACAATGACTGTCACACGAGCTTCTGGCTAGAAGGTAGGTGAGGGGTGGGTTGCCAGCTCCTCAGATAAGTTCCTTTCCTCCTTCTGAGATGTCCTTGAGTCTCCCTTTAGAAACCCTGCAGACTCAACAAACCCAGTCTGCAAGCCAACAAGACATGAGTGATTCCATAACTGCTTCTAGTCAAATAAAAAAGGTAGCAAGGGCTTCCCTGGTGGCGCAGTGGTTGAGAGTCCGCCTGCCGATGCAGGGGACATGGGTTTGTGCCCCGGTCCGGGAGGATCCCACATGCTGCAGAATGGCTGGGCCCGTGAGCCATGGCTGCTGAGCCTGCGCTTCTGGAGCCTGTGCTCCACAACGGGAGAGGCCACAACAGTGAGAGGCCCACGTACCACAAAGAAAAAAAGAAAAAGAAAAGGTAGCAAATATTCTCCATAATAATCTATTTTGAAAATAGGAGCAATTATGGAATATTCAACTTCAACTCGATTACTAAATACACTGTTTAGACCTAAGGAAGCTTTAGAAAAGTAATGCAAGCTCTCTTTTCCTATTTGATTTCATTGATCAAAGACTTCTAAAGCAAATATAAACTTTCCAGTTTCCAGCAAGTGGGCAGGGATGTGCTTTAGTCAGTGGTTCTCACACTCTGGGGACCCCTGCGTAGAGGAGTGGTTGAGTGTTCATCAGTGAAACATGGGCATTTTGAATTTTTATTGATTCTGGGAGATTTTGACACTACAGGTGAAGTAAAGTTTTTTTTTTTTTTTTTTTCCAAACAGGTATTAGATATCAGATGCATGCACAAATCAGGAAATTTCCTTTTAGTTTAGATTCTTCTAAAGCCAGCCTATTGACTTTCTGATTAGTTTAGCTGAAAACTTCTGCACTACAAGACAGAAGATTCAGTGACTGTGAGGCCAAGAAGCCTGGCATACCTGTGAGTGACGTGCTCACAGCCATCAAAGCGACTTAGGGCACTGCCCTCTGTGTTGATGCTTTAGTAATGACTTGGATGCTTCTTTGTCCCTTTAAGGATTGAATTTAGAAATACCAACATTGAAATCACATGAGCCTAGGATTTAACCAATTAATGAAGACTTCAAATAAAGAAAAGAACATCCTTCTTCTTCTTCTTTTTTTTTTTTTTGGTAGAATGGCTACAAGCTATTTGGTGGGGAGAAAAAACACACTAAGGTGAATTTGCATCTTAGAATAACAGTGTTTATCAAGAAATCCCAGTGAGCAGAGGGTAAGATTACAAGAAGAGATGATAGTTGCCCTTGCGAAACCACCTTTGCTTCATACTTGACAGATGTTTCAGATAGATGGATGAGATGAACGAATTGCTAAAATGAAACCAAGGTAGCAACTCTCTTCAATGCATCAAGATGGTATGATAAAAGAGAAAGAACAGAGAGGCAAACTGGCATGCTTAGAATCACTGGGACGTCTAGAAGGATAATATGAGCTCCTGGGTGAGGCTAGTTTATTTACTTGTGAAACTTGGACGCTATGATTATAGCTCAGATTTGACTCCCGGGGTAATTAGGAGCCCGGGTGCAATAGCAATCCATAGGACAGTTAGAGCAGGAAGCCTGGAGGAGACATGCTGGTCACAAGATGTCCTGGACCCAGGTTTCCCCCAGCCACCTTGGATGTACTGGGGATGAGGCGTTGGCAGCCCGTGGTGAGGTGAGGGTCTGTGTGTATGAGGAACAGGACAGGGCATGAATGTGAGGGGTTGACTCCACTTAGACGCTGTTTCACAAACACATACAAAAAAAAATGGTTACAATTTAAAGAAACTGTTGCTTATAAATACAAGCGTGGATGGATGTTTCTCTTTTCAGTGTTCATTTGAAAAATGGAGATTCCTACACCCGAATCAGATCTTCTATATCAGATTTTGGGGGGCTGGAATTTGCATTATTTACATGCACCCCAGCAGATTCTGATGCAGCCCATCAGGAAGCAAGGTTAGGAAATCAAAATTCTGGTGTGGAACTAAAATGTGTCCTGAAAATAAAAAATGACAGGTTGATAAACACATACTCATGGATGAGGGTCCTCAGCAATACTTGCTGTGCTGTTTCGTTACAGCCATTTCTAGATACACTCGGCATAAGAATGATTTTCAAACCTTATTTGAAAATAATTTCATGCTTAGACAAGTTGCAAAAATAAAAAGGATACAGGTATTCTTCACCACCTTATTTAACCCCTTTTGCTTTATTATTTTGTGCTCTCCACACACACGTGTGCACATGTGCACATGCATACACACACACACACTTTTTTTCTGAACTATTTGAGGCTAAGTTCTGTATATCACAGCTCTTTTCTCCATCCTAAGCTCTTCACTGTGTATTTCCTCAGAATAGGGACATTCTCTTACATAACCACCATACAGTTATCAACTTCGGTAATTTTAACATGGATAAAATGTTTTATCTAATCTTCCATTTGTGTTCCAGTTTTGTCAGTTGACCCAGAGATGTCCTTTAGAGCATTTTCCCTCCAGTACAGGATCCCTCTAGGGTCAGGAATTGCATTTAGTTGTCCTGTCTCTTCAGCCTCGCTATTTAATCGGCAATATTTCCGCAGGCTTTCTTTGTGTTTGAGGACATCAACATTTTGAAGAATACAGTTGCCCTGCAGCCCTATTTCTTTTTTTGAACGTTTCTTATTTGGGGCTTCTCTGATGTTTTCTTGTGATTAGATTTAGGTGATGATGCATTCCATGCTGAAGGACTGTGTAGGGGATGTAGTGTCCTTCTCAGGGTACCACATGTGGGGACATGCAGTGATCGTATAGCTTCACTGATGATGTTAATATTGGTTACCTGGTTAATGGAGCACTTGACATCTCCACTCTTGAAGTACTACTTTTTTCTTCCTTGCAACTAATAAGCAGTCAGTGGGATGACATTTTAAGACCATGCCTATATCCTGTTCCTCATCAAAAATTTTCCCTATTAAAAAACAGAAACAGACTCACAGACATCAAAAACAAGCTTATGGTTACCAAAGGGGAAATGTGGAGGGGGAGGGATAAATTAGGAGTTTGGGATTAGCATACACACACGACTATATATAAAACAGATCATCAACAAGGACCTACTGTAGGGCACAGGGAAATCTACTCAATATTCTGTAATAACCTATATAGGAAAAGAATCTGAAAAAGAATGGATATATGTATATGTACAACGGAATCACTTAGTTACACAACATTGTAAATCAACTATACTCTAATATAAAATAAAAATTTAAAAAAATCCCATAGATTTAGCATCTATTGATGATTTTTGCTTGATCCAGTCTTTACTGTGGTGATTGCAAAGTCCTGATTTTTCCAGCTTCTGTACTCCCTCTCCATCTACCGTGAGTGAGCACCAACCCTACTCCCCCGTTCATCTATTTATTATCAGTATGTATGGTGAATTCCTATTTCTCAATCGTTTCTTACTCTACCTCATTATTTTTGTGTTCAAATTCTCCCAGGTTTGGCCAGTGGAGCCTCTTCAAGTGACTCTCATGTCCCTGTGGAGGCTCTTGTCTCCCATTATATTTTGAGCACTTCCTTACTTCCCAGCACTTTCTTACTTTGACCCTTTCCTTCTCCTGCTTTAGAATTAACTGTTTCTCTGAAGACTTGGTTCATTTTAGGGAATGAATCCAGGGAATGGTATTAGAAACAAGATCTGAGTACTAAGTGTGCTCATTGTTTCTGGGGTGGCTTTGGTTCTTGGTCTTTGCTGTGGACTAGGAAAGACCACAGGGGAAATATATGCATGTATACACACCTAGATGTACACATGCAAGGAAATATACCTGCAAATATGCCTAGACACACACACGTATTTTAGATATCTTGAGTTCATCTGTATGATGTAGGTAGTACATTAAACATGGTATTAATGACATTTTATACATGCGATGTTAGTTCATCTTCATGATTCCTTGTACTAATGAGTCTTTCCCAGTCTGCTTTTCCCTGCAGTTTCCATGAGATGACTGTAGATCCCCTTTGCCTTGTTGCCCAGAGGATGACTCCTCCTGGCATGTTGCATCCTCAAGCCTGATTCTCCAACCCAGTGTGATCAGCACTTACTCACTTTATTACCCAGAGCTGGTCACTGTTGGACCCAAAGAGCTCGAGTCGCTTCAATTTACCTTTAAAATAAAGGAAAGGGGGAAAAAAGACTTGACTTAATATCCCACTAACCGGTATGGTATAGCTATAGTTATGCCTTAAGCTCCCCTTTCACTCCCCAGGTGCCTGCCTTTGCTCCATCTTGACCACCAGCAGCAACGCTGTCCTTCTGAGCAGCCCCACCCACTAAGGACTAACGGATGAGGGTGGAGGCTGCTCTCACCTTGGCTGCCTCTTCCCTCAGGTTCCTTTCTTTTTCCTGGAGCAGCTTCATGTTTAAGCCTTCTCTCTGTCCCTGACATCCACGCCACTTCTCTTTCTGTTCCCTGCATCCCTCTTTTCCTTGTTATTCCCAGCAAGAGAACTCACGAACATTGGAAACAGTAAGCTCAAGAGTGACGGAAAGGTAAACGATGCCAATCTGCTTGTTCTACTCTCTACCGGGTGGCGGAGGAAAATCGTTATTTCTCTTGTAGTTGTTTTTGTTGGTACAAAGCACAGGCGAGGCACTGCAGCCACTGCTCTGTACACTAGATTCCAGGGGAGGGTGTTACGTACTGAATAGAAAGATCACAGGTCCTGGGATGGACAAAGGGAGCACCTGGGATGGACAAAGTCAGCACCTGGGATGGACAAAGGGAGCACCTGGGATGGACAAAGGGAGCAGGGACGAAGAGCCTGGGCCTTGTGCTTAACTTCTTGGCCTCAGCTTCCTCATCTGTAAAATGGATAAAACAGTAACCCCTCATGGAGTAGCTGTGAAATTAAAACAGTGAAATGTGGATTATTTAGAACAGTTCCTGGAACGAGGTAAAGAGTAAGCAAGACCAAGCAGGTCCAATCACCACTTCCGTCTCTTACTCTCTGACTCACAGGCCCCTCTCCTCAGTCAGCCCCTGTTCTCTCTGTAAAATGGGGAGAAAAAAGTGTATGCCAGGACTACACGAGATCAGCAGTGAAAGCTCCTGCACATTCAGTGTACACAGAGTGAGCTCCCTTTTGTTGGAAATGTCAGGGTGAGCAAAGTTTCTCTGCAAAGAGACCCAAACAATATACATATGTTGGGCATTCTTTCCACACCCTGCACTGACTATAAGGTTTATTCTGCATCTACCAGGCATGATTCCCATCCCATCCTGAAGTCACTTATGATAAACTTGGTAACACAAAGCAAGTTCTGTAAATACAAAGGATGAGGCGAGGTGGTGGAGGTTTAGTGTCACAAAGGTGGCAGCCATGGGAGTGTCAAGTGCCCAGGATGACAGCGGTATTAATGGTGCTGATAACACTCAATGAACAGCAGGACACAGCATTAAAGTAAATTAATGTTCAACAGCAGCTAACATTGAGTGCAAGCCATGCCCCCAGCCCTGTGCTGAGTGCTTTGTGTGCATTGTCACCTGAGTTCCCCTAGGTATCCTTTGGGGAGGGCTTGAAGGAGTGAATTCACATATTACAGTCAGTGAAATGGAGCCCAGGAGGATTTGTCAGGCTGCACTGGCAGACCTGGATTCTAATCAAGCAAGGTCAACAGAATGGAATTAGGTGATGCTTTGGGAAGGCCTCAGAAGGGGTGCAGTTGAACACCTGTCAGGGAGCTTGCACCTGTGGAGGCATGGTGGGTCGATTCATGAGGAACTCTAAAGACGTGGTTTTCAATTTAATAGAGAGGTACTCTCCAATATTTGTGGTGTTCAGAACAATAATTTTGATTTGGGGGTGTTTCGTGCATGAGTTTAAAATATTTTAAAAGTACTGGGATGGCCCAGAATTTTTTTTTCATGTGTGTATATATGTGAATGTATCTAGTTATTTAAAGAGCCAAAAATGAAAGTCTGTCTTTTTTATTAAGTACTGCATTCTCATAAACAAAACTGAAGAGGTTTAACCATAGACTTTTAAGATTGCTGCCTTGACTATATTAAATAAAAAACAGTCCATGATCACTTGCTAAACTCAAGCTTTTTTTTTTTTTTTTTTTTTTTTTTTGCTGTACGCGGGCCTCTCACTGCTGTGGCCTCTCCCGTTGAGGAGCACAGGCTCCGGACACACAGGCTCCGCGGCCATGGCTCGCGGGCCCAGCCGCTCCGCGGCATGTGGGATCTTCCGGGATCGGGGCACGAACCCGTATCCCCTGCATCGGCAGGCGGACTCTCAACCACTGCGCCACCAGGGAAGCCCTAAACTCAAGTTTTAAAAGAATTATTATTATTATTATTATTTTACAACTTTATTGGAGTATAATTGATGACACCACTAACAATGGTGTGTTAGTTTCTGCTTTACAACAAAGTGAATCAGTTATACATATACATCTGTTCCCATATCCCTTCCCTCTTGCGTCTCCCTTGTTTAGATAGGAAACTGATGTTTATTTAAAGGAACGAAAGAAGCTAGAAGGAAGAAAGGGAGAGAGGAGGGAGGAAGGAAGTTTCTTCTCAGTGACTTGTATCTGTAAATTGGAGACGATGCTTCACACCTGCATAATTTGTTATTGGTGAGAGACTTGACTCCTGCAAATTCTCATAGGCTTCATTCATGAAATTACAAGTTCATGATCCTTAGCAGAGTAAGTAGCCTTCAATGATGGATGGTGAGTGACATACGGAAAGTTTGGTGAAATAATCTCAGAGAATCCCTTCAGAGTCATGTGAATTAGGAGTAGGTATTCGTTGTCATTGCCTTTATGATCACTTTAGATCAACTTTTTTGCTTTCTTTTCTGTTTGGTTTCTGAGACCAAAGTGTAGGATTAATGAATAGATGCTTGTCAATAAAAAAATGAATGAGCCTCAATTTTGTGGATTTGTAGGGAGGTATTTGATCTGTGTACATACGGCATCTTTATTCAAGTGGTTCTCAGCAGAAGCAATTTTCCTCCAGACATTTAGCAAGGTCTGAAGTCATCTTTTCTTGGCTGGCGGGTAGTGGGTATTTCTGAACTACTGGTATTTCCAGTGGGTAGAGGCCAGAGATGCTGCCAACCAACCTATAATGCACAGGACAGCTCCCACAGCAAAGAATTATGTGGCCTAAAACATCAATAGTGCCAGGTTGAGAAATCTCACTTTATTCTAACATCACTCTGATTGCTTCCTATTGTTTAATTTGAAAAGATATTCATCAGATAGGGGTGACTCTTAGACATAAACTCATCCACAGTATAGATGAGTAATGTGTGCCAAACCCCAAGTTACAGCACAATAAAGGAAAAGTTTCCAGCCTGCAATTACCTGTAGCCTGATAACAAGTAAATGGACTAAAGTCTTATGGGTACAAAAGACAGTGAGGGACAAAGGGAGGAAGGGCAAATGAACTTTATTTCAAAAAAAAATAGATGTAAATTAGTTTGGATGATGTACATTTCCCCTGTACCAATTAGTACCATTTCCCCCTCCCTCGACTTTGAAGTTTTACTTGTTTATTTGTAAATGAAAATGGTAACATTTAAGGCATACAACATGATGATTTGATATGCATGTACATCATGAAATGATTCCTGCGATGCATTTCTATATAAATCCTTGCATTGATGGGAGAATAAAGTGTGTTTGTTTTCATGTGTGCCAGCTTCTCAACACGCTGGTGTAGACCCACATACCTCTTGCCAGTGATTGGTCCAAGCAGAGGTTGATTGGATGTTCCTGTCTTCTCCTCAACGATCTGAGTGCCGCTACAGCTGTTTGTAGCAATTAGAATGTGTTGTGTGCAAAGACTTGAGTGTTGACTGAACCAATTAAAAGATCAATTAGTGCAGCACAAGTGCTTAGAGAGTAGTTTTCTGTGACATGGAGCAGGTTTTCCATCAGTATTGAGAGCTACAACTGAAACCAACCATCTGGAATGTGTGTTCTTTGTTCTTAGCTTTTTTTCTCTTTTAAAATGTTCTGCGTATTGTTCAACATTCAGTGGAGGTTATCAGTCAATGGACTCATATGACAAAAAAGGCTTTTCTTGCAATCGTATTTTCATTTACAGTAATTCAGTGAATTACTAATAATTCATAGAATGCATAGTAATTAAATAATCATAATTAAGTAAAAATAGTAAAATAACACTGAATTTATGCAAATACTTTATTTTTTGCTCTGATGTAGATTAGTTAAAAAGGCTGTTTCCCCATTAGTTATTTATATATGGTTTAGATGTCTTGTTTCTGTAACTAGAAAAAAATCCGTTTTAGTTTTTCTTCTTATCTTGGAATCTCAGCATATGTGTACCACAAACTACATGCAAAACTTTGGATGTCGCAGATTTTGTGACAGAGTTCTTACAGGCCATGGGATGGAGTGAAGATGGAATGCATTCAATGCATTCCTAGTTTCTAAAGTACTTGATGCCAGGAGGGGTCTTCTCGGCAAGTGAGAAAGAAAAAGTGACTCCGGGGAAGTTTTCAAGGTGTAAAATCTTCATACCTTTATTCAGCAAGTATTGAGACAATTAGTGGATAGCAGAAGGTGATATGATGGGTGCCCAGGACATATTTCCTGCCCTTTGGTGGTTTATACTGTAGTTGGAGAGGCAAGGGCCAGTTATGTTAGTTATGACTGTGGGTGACCAGGAACAGAATCCTTGACTCTCTTTTCTACTTTCTACAACACTGTGAGCTCCCCAGAGGAACAGTCACTAAAAAGGGAAGCAGAGGAAATCACAGGGTGTGTTTTCCAGGGTTTGGGGAGTAAACCTCTCTAAGGAAGTTCTATCCCTGGTGAGTTAAACTGGACTAGAGGTGACCGAGGAGTGGGGTCACCTTTTCTCTGGTCAGAAGCTGGTCATATGACCTCCCTAAGGTAGCCTGGGTCCTGCCCCATTTTCTATTTGGTTCTTTCTTATCCTGGAAACTCCTACCAAACAGGAGCCATCTCCAGGCCCTTCTCACTCCCCAGCCACATGGTTTGACAAAGGAGACAATTGAGAAGGAAATTCAAGAGAGGAATTGAAAAGCAGATTCCTGGGAGAGTATTCCAGGTTGATGTCTTAGGGTTTACTCTTCCCTTCTCCAAAATCTCTGCCTCAGCCACCATGGCCCGGTAGCATGCTTGGCATGGGATGATTCTGGTGTTCTTCCTTGTGGATGTGAGCTACAACCATCTCCTGGGAGTGAGCCAACAAAAGTGTCTAGCCAACAAAAGTGTCTAGCCAACAAAAGATTTACATGAAACAGTCATGACACAGGTGCTGTTTGATGGAGCACCAAAATGAGGGCAACATTGTAGGGTGTGCCCCAAAGTTCTTAGTGATGGACAACAGAATTCAGTCTAGCTAACTGTAGCAACATAAGTGACATGGTACTGGGTAATTTGTGGAAATTCTAAGAAGTTCAGGGAATCATGACTCTTACACATGTCAGGAGAAACCCACTCACACCCCAGGGCTGTTCTAGCAGAAACCTCATCGCTGCTACCATTACTGCCACAGATGACCAAGGAGATTCATGTCCCCACCTGTGGATGCTCCTGGTACTCACTTCCCAGTCCCCACTGGGGACATCTGCTGAGCAGAGCATAGCTCAACAACAGAAAGAACCCATGTTGCTAGGGAGTCTGGGGAATGTGGTTCTTAGCTTTGTAGATAAAAGCACACTAGAAGGGATGTGAGTGGGTATTGACTGATCCCATCTGTATTTGCAAAAATGTTACAGGACTTGGTTGAAAGTAGACGTGAAAGGGGACTGGAGTTGTTGGGTGAGACCTTGTGAGGAAGTGGACCCTGAGTTGAACTAAAAGGATTTGGGTTGTTTGGAGGAGGGACATGGACAGTCCATGGAAAGTAGACTTGACATTAAAGGTAGATGTGACTTTTTCTATCAGTGGTGCTCTCAGAGCTGCCGTGGCAGAGATGGACTGAGAGTTCATATTTGACAGTCATCATGGGTGAGGCCAAACAGAGAAAATGGGGCAAACATTTGGAAAGAGTTTGGGTACCAGAAGGTTTGGGACTTCATCCAGTGTTTGGTGAGGAGCGACTGGAGACTTACCACAGAGCAGGGACATGATGAGATCAGTGTTTCAGGAGTCTTATGGTTCTCCTGTGTAGGATTGCCTAAATGGAGATAGCCTAGAGGCAGAGAAACAGGCTAGGGTTCAAATAATCTGGGTGGCAGGTGGTGACTGCCTAGTCTAGTGAGAACACACACACTGAAGGAGTGGATATCAGAGTCTTTTCAAAAGAAGCAGTAGTATGGGAAAGGGGATCCAAATTCAAGTGCCAGAATTTGCCACTTACTGATGGTGTGATCTTGATGTCTCTTGGTGTTGCTCAGTTGGCTTTTGCATCTGTACAATGAAAAGATAATACTCCTTCACCACCCCACTGTCCTGGGTAGACATGAAACTCCAGTAATGAAGGTTTATAAGAACACTTTGCAACCCAGGAGGCATCACGTAACATGAGTTATTGTTATTATGAAAGGTGGAATCAGTGTGGCTGGGTGACTAATAAGGAGAGAAGAAAGAAAACTGTCAAAAATGATGCTTGGCTTTCTCCCAAGAGCAAGTGAGCTCCGGGTGGAAAAAAGGGGACCTTTGGAGATTAGGAGGTGGTATAAACAGTCTGGATTTGAACAGGGCTATGGCAGACACAAGTGAAGACATGCACAGGAGAGTTGCAGAATCAGGGCTGAAGCCCTAGTGAAGTCCAGGTAGGATAAAACATGATTCATGCTTCCTGCTGTTCCAGAAAAATTGTAAGAAAAGGATAACAGGTTAATTTTCTATGTAGTTTACTTTTTTGTTTATTTGTTTTAAGGGTAGTACCCTTTTAAATTCTACTTTAGCTGCCAACCAGGAATATTTAGGCAATTTATGGACTAAAATGTATTACATGAAGAGTAAAGTAACAGTAGGAGACTGACCTTCAGATTTGCCTGAGACTGGGGGATTCCCAGCACTTGAAAATTTCAGCTAAAACTGGGAGAGTCTGGGCAGTTGAGGATGAGAAAAATGGGTACCCTAACAGGCTGAGAAGAAACAGGAGGAGGTGAGATGGTCACTCCTAGATAATCAAATGGTTACTGAAAAAGATTCAGGTGGCTCAAGGTGGAGTAGGAAGTGCAGCTAGAAAATATTCTAGTTTAGTAAAAGAAACTCTGGAGAGTTATGGCGTCTTGCTGTGTTCAGGAAAGAGCCAGAAAATCTCTCCTGGGACGAAAGAAAGCTGGCATCCTCAAAACTCCAAACATTTCCAGGGGTGGGGGCTTATCTTCTCAAGTTATGAAGGAAACCTGTGAAAAACATGTGGAAATGATTATAGTTAGGCTGACTAATAAAGACACATATGTACTTTAAACTTGGGGAGTTTTCATTTTTTGTGGAGTTACTCTGAAGAAATATTTTTCCTTTGTGTATTTGATGTGTTTACATTCACCTGGTTCAAGACAGAATCACTTTTTGATTTTGAACAAAGACCTGGAAATAAAAAGTTGGACAGTTGGCATGGTGCAGGGCTGCCTGGGAATTCTCCCATCTTGCCTCTCCAGAGGAAAGCACTGGATAACCTCACCAAGGGGTGATGGTGGCCTCACCAAGTTAGAGTAGAGCTCCAACGAAGGAGCAGTTCCAAGAAGTACAAGGATCATGAGATCCTGAACCGTCTGGACAGAGTGGCTCTGAGAGGTTAGATCTTCTGCCATCAAAGACTTCTTTGCCTGGACCTGACCTTTTGTTGATGATCCAGAACTAAATGGGGCTCTGAAAACTGGGGGAGCCAAGAGTCACAAGGAAACCATCAACTGCAACTGGGGGTTCTCGATTTAAAAAAATAAAATAAAAGCATACCCTTAAAAATAGTTACTCGACTGTTATTGGTTGAATCTTGTCCTCTTAAAATTCATATGTTGAAGTCTTAAACCCTAGTGCATCAGAAGGTTGACCTTATTTGGAAAATACGGCCTTTGCAGTTGTAATTAGTTAAATGAGGTCATTAGGTTGGACCTGTAATCTAATATGACTGGTGTCCTTATAAAAAGGGGAAATGTGGACACAGACCTGCAAACAGGGAGGGCACACCATGTGAAACTGTAGACAGAGATTGGGACAAAGTGTCTGCAAGCTAAGGAACATCAAAGATTGTCCAAATCACCAAAAGTTAGAAGCCTAGAACCCATTCTCCCTCCCAGGCTCAGTGGCAACTAACTCTGCTGACACTTGATGTAGGACTCTTAGCTACCGGAATTCTGAGACAACAAATTTCTGTTTAACCCACCCAATGTGTGGTACTTTGTTACAGCAGCCCCAGGAAACAAGTATACCAATAAAGTTTATTTGTACATTTTCTCATCAAAACAAAAAAAATGGAATGCCACTTTACCACTGTTTATTTACCTTTAGGTTGAGTAAGAAAGCAATGGTTTGAGAGATTACTTCTAAACAAACCGAAAACCATTATACAAACTAGGTGAAACCAGAAATATTTTTATTCATTCGTGTTAAGAAATATTTTTCAAAAATCATAATTGACAACCACTCACGTGTATACAGTAGAGTTTCCCCCCTCTAGTACTCATCATTTATGAAATGAAATATTAGTTGAAGCCCTCAGAAGATTGCCAATAAAACTGCTAAAAGACTCTTTTGATCTCTAGGAAGCATTGAGGACAGATACGACTTCATTCCTTCTGGAAAATGCTTTGTTCTTTTGACTCCACTTACAGAGGCAATAGGAAAGCACATAATACATCAGGTTTTCCTTCTTTGTAGAACAAAGTTAATCCAGGTCCTTATCGTATGAAACTGCACAGGCATATAATCTTTTAGAAGACATAAGTAATTCTCCATAATACATTTGGAAATACTTTGATCTTTCTGTATCCTTCTCCATAGCAGAAGAGTCCTGCAAACCTATTTTACTTATTTAGAGGTTGGTTAAATAAAGTTAGGGTCATAATAGTAGAGCTTTAAAATTGTGTTTTAAATATAAGCTACCAAAAGAATAAAGATAATTTCACTAGGTCCTGAAAAATTCTAAATTGCATACTAGTCTCCCCCCTCCCATTCCAATGCCAACACCATGGACTTAGTTTTCTTGTATTTACTTTCCTGTTTTATTAACTCTGTTAATGCACTTAAAAAATTCTTTAAAGCCCCATCCTCCCTTGAAAATTTTAGTATTCATGTGAAGTGTTCTTTCTTGTAGCATTCCTGCTATACTTGTTCTAATGGTTCTAATAGTCCTTCCAGCCCACTGTGGATTAGGCTGATTATGGGATTGGTGGGAAAGGATGCTGGAGAGGAGGGTAAATCTTACAAGGTCCCTCATTTAGTCCCTGATAAAGATCTGAGATTCCTTTCACAGGGGGTGGGGAGCTGCTGAAGGATTTGAAACAAGGGAATGACAGGATCAGATTTGCATCTTGGAACAACCACTCCGGAAGCAGCTTGGGGAATGGGTTGGTGGCCTGGGGGTTGGGTATGAGACTGGAATCAGAGAGAAACGGTCCTGAGGCCATTGAAGCAGTCAGAAATGGTGGCACTGTGGGTGGGGAGGATGTGTAGGCAGTGCAGGGACCCAAGATTTTGTCAACTGTCTACCACTACCCATTAGTCACTTCACAGCTAAAAATGCAGGTAATATTAATGACTTGACCCATCCTTTGTAGGAAAATAAAATTTAGTGGTTGGTGCTGTTTAATAAGCACTCAAAGAAAATCAAGAGTCATCATTTGACCCTAGATGTTTCCACCCCCAACTATGTTAGTCTCAGTCTAAGGAATTCAGGCAATTCCAGGCCAGGAACCTGGAGTGGGGTGAGCTCTTGCAGATTCACAGAACTCCCTGGGCTAGTCCAAGGGGTCAGCTACTTTATGATATTTCTTTGCTGTATCTGTCTTCTGAACAATGGAGGTGGGGGGCATCCCCCTTCCGTTAGGCTCAGGGCACCGACAGAAAGCCAGAGATGAACTCAGCCTAGATTCCCAGTGTGTCAAGGTGGGGTGGTCAGGCATTTGCTTAGCAGCTAATGGTCCCCTGAGTTGTGATCACTTGCCCCATTCACGGTAGTTGAGGGAAGTGGTTAGTTATCTTTGAGAACTGGGTGCACTGCTGTGGCATTAGAGGGACCCCTGCCATTTTCCAAGGGGAGACCCCAATCTTGGCCAAAGGTCTGAGAGAGAACCAGACAGTTTGGTTTGTAGTTTGCTGTAGTGATGACTTCTTCAAGTCCAGGATCAGGTAAAGCCTTACTTCCAGGTGTGATCAAATCTATTTCACGCAGGAGGCCAATAGGTGGCAGAACAATCATTCCTACGTGCTGTAGTGAAAATGTATAGAGAAATCACCCTTAACAGAGCTCCATCGCTCACCTTTCATAATTAGAGTCTTGAACAATTCAATAACTAGGCAGTTTTAGAATTTTAACACGTTTTACAGGATTATATGTTAATGCTGTATGTTGTGTAAAAATGTTTCAAGTTAATGAAAATTTTAAGCCCTAGAACAATTTGCCAGACTATTTATAGACACAGTTTACTTAAATCTTATCTTCTTGTGGCTAGAAATTTTTTTCTCATTCTATGGGATATTTCCACTTTTTTGGTGTATAGAAACAAAGGTGAAAACAATTCTAATTTTAGGCCATTTAAAACTACTATTCTTTGTTGATTAGAAAGCAGAATATACAGAGAGGGTTTAACTTTGTGATTTCAAAAAGTCAAGCACCTAATAACAGATTCACAGATGCCCTAGAATCTTGGAATTGGAGACATGGAAAGATCTGTCTTTTGAAAAATTAAAATTTTGCCCTTGTAATGGAAGTTAAGATACTGGCTTAATCCAAAATGAAAATAAATAAGGAAACACAAGCTTTAAATGATACATTAAACAAGATGGACTTAATTGATATTTATAGGACATTCCATCCAAAAACAAGAGAATAAACATTTTTCTCAAGTGCTCATGGAAAATTCTCCAGGATAGATCATATCTTGGGTCACAAATCAAGCCTTGGTAAATTTAAGAAAATTGAAATTGTATCAGTATCTTTTCCGACCACAATGCTATGAGACTAGATATCAATTACAGGAAAAGAGCTGTAAAAAATACAAACACATGGAGGCTAAACAATACACTACTTAATAGCAAAGTGATCACTGAAGAAATCAAAGAGGAAATAAAAAAATACCTAGAAACAAATGACAATGGAGACACGATGACCCAAAACCTATGGGATGTAGCAAAAGCAGTTGTAAGGGGGAAGTTTATAGCAATACAATCCTACCTTAAGAAACAGGAAACATCTCGAGTAAACAACCTAACCTTGCACCTAAAGCAATTAGAGAAAGAAGAACAAAAAACACCCAAAGTTAGCAGAAGGAAAGAAATCATAAAGATCAGATCAGAAATAAATGAAAAAGAAATGAAGGAAACGATAGCAAAGATCAATAAAACTAAAAGCTGGTTCTTTGAGAAGATAAACAAAATTGATAAACCATTAGCCAGACTCATCAAGAAAAAAAAGGGAGAAGACTCAAATCAATAGAATTAGAAATGAAAAAGGAGAAGTAACAACTGCAGAAATACAAAAGATCATGAGAGATTACTGTAAGCAACAATATGTCAATAAAATGGACAACCTGGAAGAAATGGACAAATTCCTAGAAATGCACAACCTGCCAAGACTGAATCAGGAAGAAATAGAAAATATGAATAGACCAATCACAAGCACTGAAATAGAAACTGTGATTAAAAATCTTCCAACAAAAAAAAAGCCCAGGACCAGATGGCTTCACAGGAGAATTCTATCAAACATTTAGAGAAGAGCTAACACCTATCCTTCTCAAACTCTTCCAAAATATAGCAGAGGCAGAAACACTCCCAAACTCATTCTACGAGGCCACCATCACCTTGATACCAAAACCAGACAAGGATGTCACAAAGAAAGAAAACTACAGGCCAATATCACTGATGAACATAGATGCAAAAATCCTCAACAAAATACTAGCAAACAGAATCCAACAGCACATTAAAAGGATCATACACCATGATCAACTGGGGTTTATTCCAAGAATGCAACGATTCTTCAATATACGCAAATCAATCAACGTGATACACCATATTAACAAATTGAAGGAGAAAAACCATATGATCCTCTCAATAGATGCAGAGAAAGCTTTCGACAAAACTCAATACGCATTTATAATAAAAACCCTGCAGAAAGTAGGCATAGAGGGAACTTTCCTCAACATAATAAAGGACATATATGACAAACCCACAGCCAACATCATCCTCAATAGTGAAAAACTGAAACAATTTCCACTAAGATCAGGAACAAGACAAGGCTGCCCACTCTCACCACTCTTATTCAACATAGTTTTGGAAGTATTAGCCACAGCAATCAGAGAAGAAAAGGAAATAAAAGGAATCCAAATAGGAAAAGAAGAAGTAAAGCTGTCACTGTTTGCAGATGACATGATACTATACATAGAGAATCCTAAAGATGCTACCAGAAAACTACTAGAGCTAATCAATGAATTTGGTAAAGTAGCAGGATACAAAATTAATGCACAGAAATCTCTGGCATTCCTAAACACTAATGATGAAAAATCTGAAAGTGAAATCAAGAAAACACTCCCATTTACCATTGCAACAAAAAGAATAAAATATCTAGGAATAAACCTACCTAAGGAGACAAAAGACCTGTATGCAGAAAACTATAAGACACTGATGAAAGAAATTAAAGATGATACAAATAGATGGAGAGATATACCATGCTCCTGGATTGGAAGAATCAATATTGTGAAAATGACTCTACTACCCAAAGCAATCTACAGATTCAATGCAATCCCTATCAAACTACCACTGGCATTTTTCACAGAACTAGAGCAAAAAATTTCACAATTTGTTTGGAAAAACGGAAGACCCCGAATAGCCAAAGCAATCTTGAGAACGAAAAACGGAGCTGGAGGAATCAGGCTCCCTGACTTCAGACTATACTACAAAGCTACAGTAATCAAGACAGTGTGGTACTGGCACAAAAACAGAAATATAGATCAATGGAACAGGATAGAAAGCCCAGAGATAAACCCATGCACATATGGTCACCTTATCTTTGATTAAGGAGGCAGGAATGTACAGTGGAGAAAGGACAGCCTCTTCAATAAGTGGTGCTGGGAAAACTGGACAAGGACATGTAAAAGTATGACATTAGATCACTGTGTAACACCATACACAAAAATAAGCTCAAAATGGATTAAAGACCTAAATGTAAGGCCAGAAACTATGAAACTCTTAGAGGAAAACATAGGCAGAACACTCTATGACATAAATCACAGCAAGATCCTTTTGGACCCACCTCCTAGAGAAATGGAAATAAAAACAAAGATAAACAAATGGGACCTAATGAAACTTCAAAGCTTTTGCACAGCAAAAGAAACCATAAACAAGACCAAAAGACAACCCTCAGAATGGGAGAAAATATTTGCAAATGAAGCAACTGACAAAGGATTAATCTCCAAAATTTATAAGCAGCTCATGCAGCTCAATAACAAAAAAACAAACAACCCAATCCAAAAATGGGCAGAAGACCTAAATAGACATTTCTCCAAAGAAGATATACAGACTGTCAACAAACACATGAAAGAATGCTCAACATCATTAATCATTAGAGAAATGCAAATCAAAACTACAATGAGATATCATCTCACACCAGTCAGAATGGCCATCATCAAGAAATCAAAAAACAATAAATGCTGGAGAGGGTGTGGAGAAAAGGGAACACTCTTGCACTGCTGGTGGGAATGTGAATTAGTACAGCCACTATGGAGAACAGTATGGAGGTTCCTTAAATATCTACAAATAGAACTACCATATGACCCAGCAATCCCACTACTGGGCATATACCCTGAGAAAACCATAATTCAAAAATAGTCATGTACCAAAATGTTCATGGCAGCTCTATTCACAATAGCCAGGAGATGGAAACAACCTAAGTGTCCATCATCGGATGAATGGATAAAGAAGATGTGGCACATATATACAGTGGAATATTACTCAGCCATAAAAAGAAACGAAATTGAGCTATTTGTAATGAGGTGGACAGACCCAGAGTCTGTCATACAGAGTGAAGTAAGTCAGAAAGAGAAAGACAAATACTGTATGCTAACACATATATATGGAATTTAAGAAAAAAAAATGTCATGAAGATCCTAGGGGTAAAACAGGAATAAAGACACAGACCTACTTGAGAAGGGACTTGAGGATATTGGGAGGGGTAAAGGTAAGCTGTGACAAAGTGAGAGAGAGGCATGGACATATATACACTACCAAATGTAAAATAGATAGCTAGTGGGAAGCAGCTGCATAGCACAGGGAGATCAGCTCGGTGCTTTGTGACCACCTAGAGGGGTGGGATAGGGAGGGTGGGAGGGAGGGCAACGCAAGGGATATGGGAACAGATGTATATGTATAACTGATTCACTTTGTTATAAAGCAGAAACTAAAAAAAAAAGACACTGGCTTAGAATCCTCTCCAATATTATTCTAACTACATGCATTTTGCTGAAGGTATTTTTTCTTTTTCTTTTCTTTCTTTTTTTTTTTTTTTTTTTTTTTTTGCTTTGCTTTGTTTTCCTGCATTAGAAATTAAGAGCTGGGGACTTCCAGTGGTTAAGACTTCACCTTCCAATGTAGGGGGTGCGGGTTCAATCCCTGGTTGGGGAGCTAAGATCCCACACATCTGGTGGCCTAAAAACCAGAACATTAAACAGAAGCAATATTGTAACAAACTCAATAAAGACTAAAAATGGTCCAATCAAAAAAATCTTTAAAAAATAAAATAAAAATAAAAACTAAGAGCTAATTTAGGAACACCCAAATTGGAATATTTTAGAAACAGTCACAGATGTCCTAGTGGCTGTCACAAATCGGGAATTATCAGGTCTCTAATATAAAATGCTCTCTGGGGTTTTGTCTGTCTTGGGCACATGCTTATGGGGTTTCCTCAGAATCTCAGCTTTGCTTTTATTCCCTTGTGGTCAGGTCAGGACCTGGATGAGAATGGGGTGATTGAGGCATAGCCTTGGTCACATCATTTAAAGAGACACAAAAAACCTTAATCATCAAGATAAACAATTACCTTAATGCAGTGTTTTTAAAAATCAGAATACAGAAAAATCCCACTGATTAAGATATCAAAAATCTAAATAACAATAGGATCAGTAACAGTGCTATGCCGAGCCCTGTTCGAATCTGAGGCAAGAGGAAAAACCAAGGACACAGAGCCTGTCTTTATTTAAAATTTTGGTGCTTTGTTCATCATGAGTTTTGGCATTGATTTTGACTTTTTAAAATATTGCATTAAAATATTACTCATCATCATTCCTATATTTTCTGGCTTCTTCCCTAAACTCTGAGCCCCAGGCTGGTGCCTCGCTCTCCTCACCCTAGTCTGAGGTGGCTTGTCCTTAGGTTTGCACACTCCTGTCAAACATGTAGAAGCCCTTCTCAAGGAGAGGTTCATGGCCCCTCTAAGGCTGTTTGTCATCCAAAGGAAAAACAGCCCTGAAATGCAGAGAGAGGGTAAGGATGTCGGCAAATTGTTGATGTTTCCCAGGATGACCTCAATTCTGAAGAAATATACATTTTATTTTTAAACCATTTCTTTTGTTTCTTCTCTCTCTTTTTTTTTTCCCAGCTTTGCTTATGGCCCACGCACACCCTTAGTCTGTGCTCTGGGTAGCCGAGCTATTTCTGAAGATGCTCAGATATTTCTGAAAGAGGTTCATTTTCAGAAGTCTTCAGAACCTATGTCACTGCTTCTATAACCAGATCACTTATGGAAGAAATTGCTATGACCTGGGACTTTGAATTTTAACCCATCTGGGTATCTAAATAATAGTCACATTGGATCCAAACCTCCTTACAGGTCACTTGCAATTACTGCCGAGTGGTACTGGGGACAATCTGACTTGCTAGTGGCCCCTTTTGCCACAAGGAACAGCCTTGCTTCTAGAAGTTTCATCCTCTCTATTTTCTACTCCCAATACCTGGATGAACAGTCTTCTCACAGCACATAAAGCCCCTCAATCGAGTCACTCTCCTCCTTCCCCTTCCCTTTAGAGCTGATGTTCAGTCTGTTCTCATATGGCTATGAACCAGCTCATCAATATTCTACAGAATTTGCTTTCAAGTTTGCCACAGGAAACATTTTCCTGTGGATGGAGATGAGCATCTTTGAAAGAGCAAAGTGAAACTATTTATTCAATTCTACTCCTTTTCCACCAATCAAAAGTACTTGACTTCAAGTCTTGTTGTGGTTACCAAAGGGGAAAACGGGGGAGGGATAAATTAGGAGTTTGGGATTAAGAGATACACATTATTATATATAAAATAAATAATCAAAGGACCTATTGTATAGCACAGGGAACTATACTCAATATTTTGTAATAACCTATAAGGGAAAAGAATCTGAAATCAGTTATATATATATATGTAACTGAATCACTTTACTGTACACCTGAAACTGACACAACATTGTAAATCAACTGTACTCCAGTAACATTTTTTAAAAAAGAAAAAATATATTAAAGTGAGAACCAGGAAGGAAAAGGTTAGGCATGATTACAGATTGGAAAAGTACAAGTTCGAGGTCCAGTGTCCTTAGAAAAGACAGAATAAAGAGACAAATAAACATCAGTTAGAAAAAGCACAAACCCTTTGGGAAAATTCTGTGAATGGACAATTTAAGTCCCACTTGTGTCGGTGGCATCTACATGTGTTTTTTTATGAACCACAAAACAATAAATGTTTAGGATGTGCTTTTAAAAATAACAGACAGATTTTAGAAAGATTTAAGTTAGAAACTTCAAAGAAAAAAGAGATTAGAATCAGAGTTTTGTTCATAAAATTTTTAATTTTACATTAAAACACTCTAAAGAAAAAGATTTTCTGCTTAGAAAAACAGGATTTGGTTATTCAAACTTTGTCTTAGCTATAATAACTCTTTCTCTGAAAATTCTAGACACAGAAGATGTCATTCTTAATATGTCAATTCCCAATTAGTTTGTTATTTTTGAAAGAAATAACAGAATGTTTTTACTTTTATGCTTATTTTAGTTTATATTTTTTGGTTGTTCTTTTCCCCTATCATTAAGCTATTCTGGACAATCAGAGTGAAACAAAATTACATATTTAATCATTTAGTTGAGTTAGTTTTCATGTTTATGTTTAAACTCATGTTGGGAAAAAGTTGGATGACTTCTTAAGGATATAAATGTATATCCTGTCTTTTCCTGAATACACAAGAAAACTGGGTTAAGCCATTTTTTCTTGAAAATTATTCTTGGCAACTCTTTGGGAAAATCTGTTAGCTTGTCAAGATAAATTTTACAAGCAGTACCCCAGGTTATGGAAACCATTGCAAAATATCTGAGAGATAAAGGACCTTTGCAGAACTGGGGTTACAAATGTGTTTATATATTTTATATATATTTTAGTACTGTGAGTGTTCAAAATATTTGGATGTTGTAGAAGCTAGAGACAGCTTTTATTATTTTATTTTATTTTTTAAGTAAGAGATACTGTAGTGAAAGAGGATTTAAAGTTTTAAGGGGGTACCTGACGAGAATGAATCCTCTCAAATTCTTTGAGAAGCAATGCTCCGTTCTTCCCAGAATATTTTTTTGTGGACAACTGTCTAGCGTGTCGTTTTTGTTCCCAATGTTTACTGAGTGTTATAAAGGAGGACAGGACCTCACACCAACCCAGTGAGTTGGGCCTTGATTTTGAATTTGCCTATCACGTTGGCCTAAGGCCTTTCATCTTTTGCTTTATCTGAATATGTGTACGACCGTGTATGCTCTTTTTCAAATTTCTGTACATTGTCAAGTGCCCACATCTGAGTATTCCTCTGACACACAGATGCCTGCTTTCCTTCTACCCTTGACATAGGGTACAGTTTCTAGGCTACCAGAGAGGCCATGAAAGAAACCCTGGCCCACCCACTGTGCTGGTCGGGGTTTTTTTTTTGTAAGATTGTAATGAATAGAGAGGTGGGACATCTGAAATTGAACCCCTAGGCTGTGGAGTCAAATGAACCAGAGTTCAAACCCCATAACCCACTCACTGGCTGTGTGACTACAGACAAGTCATCACCCATTCTGAGCTCTTTCCTCCTTTATCACAGTAAGCTGCTGTGAGTGCTAAATAAAATAACGTGTGCAAACTGCTGAATGTGGTGTCAATATGCAGGGGATGCCCAATAAAGGCCGTTGGTTTTGTACCGTTATTATTCTTAATAAATTTCAGGGTTTCGAATAGGGGAAGGCGGTACCTAGGATGGGAGGAGAAAGCAAGGTGAAAAGTGTTTGGGGGGAAGAGGGTTGGAGGGATGGGAGATGATGAAACTTAGCAAGAGCCACCAAAGAGAGGATGTACACCTTCCAAGAGTAAGTTCAGTTCAAGTTCTCATTAGACCACAGGCCTATACCAAGATAACCCAGTTGACAGGAACAGGTCATGAAAAAATGCTGTGTTTCACCAAGCTCTACGATGCCCAGGGGAACCAAGTTGGAAAGTTGGATTCTCGAGAACCCTCTCCCTCTAAAAAGGCACAATGGAGAAAATCCTCACTGTTTGGTCCTGAGCATCCCAGCTGTCCTAGCCCCAGGTTAGTTTATTCCCAAGCCTCCCTCCACTGGCGTCATCTGGGTCTTCACAGCTGCGTCAGGCCCAGGTATTGACCTTGGACAAAAGCTTCCTTCTCTTCACTTGGCTTTCCCCTCTCCTGTCCTTAGTTAAGCTGGTGTTCTCTGCATCCCATCTGGGTCCTGATCTCCACCTACCATGGTTGTCTGTTTGTCCTATTTGGGTCTGCTCCAAGAGCCAGGGGGCTTCAGGAGAATGCTGGAAGTTTCTCTGGCTCGCTTTTTTGTCGTATGCGGGCCTCTCACTGCTGTGGTCTCTCCCGTTGCAGAGCACAGGCTCCGGACGCGCAGGCTCAGTGGCCATGGCTCACAGGCCCAGCCAGTCCGCGGCATGTGGGATCCTCCTGGACCGGGGCACGAACCCGTGTCCCCTGCATCGGCAGGTGGACTCTCAACCACTGCGCCACCAGGGAAGCCCCTGGCTCGCCTTTTATCACCCACTTTTGTCGTTTCAGCATTTGTAACTCTTCCCTTTCTATCTTTCAAAGTTGAAGATGATTAATGGAATTCAGGTTGTTTTTCACCCTTACTGATTTATACTGATTTCTCAAACGCCCCCTACTCCATAAGTTAGCAAGACTCAATATTTATTTAACAGAGAATTTATTTTGGGTATTGAAAAATATTTTTGAAAAAAATAGAATTTATTCACATATAGAAGAATATTTTGAATTAAGTAGAGTTAATTTTGACTAGGGCTGAGGTTAAGGTTCTGAAAGAATGTCCTTGGCCATCACCAAAGAAAGAAAGTGATCCAATATTCTTTTTATTTTATTTATTCATCTTTTGTTTTTCCTTTTGAAAAATTGTGATAAAATATACATAACATAATATTACCATTTTAACCATTTGTAACTATACATAAATACATTTACAATGCTGTGTAACCATCACCACTATCTATACTCAAAATATTTTCATCATACCCAACAAACACTCTGTATCCATTAAACAGTAACTAGTAACCTCTGTTTATTCATAATTTTAACCATTAAAAACTGAACTCAGCTAGCTAACCATATGCATTAGTTTGCCACATAATTAATTATCACAAACTGAGTGATATAACGAAATTTATGATCTCACAGTTTCTGTAGGTAAGAAATCCAGGCCTGGTGTAAGGGGGTTATCTCCTCGGGGTTTCACAGGCTGAAGTAAAGATGTTGGATGCTCAGTGATCTTCATCCAGAAGGCTCAGGGCCTTCTTCCAAGTGGAACTCATATCCTTATAGTTGTAGGACTGAAGTCCTCATTTCCTTGCTACATGTTGGCTTAGGACTGCTTTCAACTGTTTCTTACCATGAGGTCTTATCAGCGGTTCACAGCATGGTGGTTGCTTCCTCTTCCAGTCCAGCAGGAGCATACCTCTGACTTCTTCCTCAGGGACCAGCCAGAGAAACTCACTTTCAAAAGCCTCCCCTGATGAGGCCAGACCCACCCCAGACAATTTCCCTTTGTTACATAAAGGAACATGATCCTGGGGACAGATATCATATTTCTGCCCCCATTCAGAGGAAGAGATTATACAAGGTGTGTGTACCCCAAGTGAGAGCATTTTGGGACCACCTTAGAATTCTGCTACCATGCTCTAACAGGGCCAAGAGCCCTCAGCCCAAATGTTCTACAATTGTCCTTTCTCTGCTTAATTTCTACCAAGGTATTTCTGATGTTCTGCTTTTTAAGGTTGAGCAGGTTGGATACTGGGAAGGGACTGTAAGTCCCCACTTCTAATTCATGTGAACTTGATCAAGTCCTTTCACTTTCTGGATCATTTAATCTATGTCTGTACATTGGGGCCCTCAGTAAAGAGCCATGAATCTGTGATGTGATGGACAGTCATGTATTCCCTCAACAAACACCCACTAAGCATTTCCCATGTGCCTGAAGGCTATGACTGCTGCCAGTTCTAGATGTCTCTTCAGGAGATCCCTTTAGTCATTTATCAAAAAAAAAAATCATTGAATGAATGCCTACAGAATGTCAGACATTGTTTCAGGCACTGAAGATGCATCAGAGATCTAAGCTAAAAGTCCTGCCTTTGTGGAGCTGACATTATTATCAGGGGAAACAGAAAGGAAGCATCATACATATATAACGTGTATAATGCACCAGACTATGATAAATGCTATAGGACGAAAAGAATTCTGGGTAAGGCAGTGCAGGAATGCTGGGGGATGAGGTGGGAGGAAGGTGTAATTTTCAAGGGTGGTCCTTAGTAATACAAAAAGTCTCAGGAATACCAGCCAGGTGATACTCTGAAGTCATCTCTTGAAAATAATCATTAACAGACAGAGATCTTTCTAACACACCTACTACAGGGGTTGATGTGTGGCCGGCTGTTGAAAGAGAAATTCACCTCCATGCCTCCGCCCAAAAAGAGTGAACAATTTCATTCTCTCGTGCACAGCCACAGGCAACAATGGAATAAAAGAATGAAGCCAATAGACAATGAAATGCTCAGATCCTAGATATGGGGAAAGCCAGCCCTCTGTGAACTTTCAAAAGGATTTGGAGGATATCTGGGGAACTCCCCCTTCCACTGGAGCCTCTCCAGCTTTGGAAATGTCCCTGGAATAGGTGTACAGCCAAGCAAATAGGAGAGCTAGAGGGACTTGAAGATGACCTTCTTCAAACCTTTTATAAACTAGTTTAGAAAGCTGTGATTCTAGGAAGTAAAGTGACTTCCCAAGGTCACCTAGACAGTGGCAAAGCTGGAACCAGGCTCAGCCCTCCTGACTCCTCATGCAGTGCTCTTCCCATGATAGCTTCCCAACACAGCCCTCGGACTCTCCCCTCCCCGCTCCTGTGCAGTCCCAGCAATGCCCTGCAGGTACCTCCTCCAGGCCTGGATCAGATTCCTCATGACTCTCTGTAGGTGCCTGAGGAGAGAGAATGTGCCTTATTTGATGCTGGATTCCTTTGCTAGGGCTGCTCTAGTGAAGTACCACAAACTGAGTAGCTTTCAACAACAGAATTGATGGTCTGAAGGCTAAAAGTCCAAGATCAAGGTGTGAGCAGTTTTGGTTCCTTCTGAGGCTGTGAGGGAGCATCTCTTCCATGGCTCTCCCCTGGTTTCTGGTGATGTGCTGCCAGTTTTTTGGCATTCCTTGGCCCAGATCTCTGCTGTCATCTTCACACAGTGTTCTTCCTACGTGCATATCTGCATCCAGATTTTCTCTTTTTATAAAGACACCAGTCATATTGGATTAGGGGTCACCCTAAGACCTTGTCTTAACTAATTACATCTGCAATGGCCCTATTTTCAAATAAGGTCACATTGTGAGGTCCTGGGGGTTAGGACTTTAACAAATGAATTTTAGGTGGACAGAATTCAACCCATAACAGTTGCTAGAGCCCCAGTGTACAGCATAGAAGAGGCACTTAATAAAAACTTATAGATAAATAACAGAGTATACCTTGTATTCCCTGGTTTCCACGTTGCCATGATCTGTCCCCTTGGTGATTGACTTTTCCCATCTCTTAGCACCTCTCAGGCTACTGTCTGTCCATCAGCTATGGGATCGAGTCTAGGGATATGCACAGATGAGAGAGGACTAGACTGCCTGTCCTAATTCCTCGGAGGCAGTCCCCAAAGGAGACAATGGTTGCTGGACATTCTGACCATAGGAGGAAAAGCCTGAACTCAGTGAATATTTTAGAGGTGGCCTCTGAGATGACACAGGGTAAGGCCAGTACTTACCTCTTTTTCCATCTTTTCCACAAATTCCAGACTCCACTGGTCAATCATGGAGTATCTTGGCTCTATTCTTCCATGCACATTGTTCTAGTTAAGTTTCACCATAAATATTTCAGAGCAGCAGAAACAGATCCTAGGATGCATATTTCAAGGCTCAGCACTAATCCTGCTTCCTCCATGAAGGCTTCCAGGATTTTTTCACCCAGGAAGGACATCTTTCTCCTCTGAATCCCTGTAGCATATACCATCTCCATAATGCACAAGTGTCTTGTCCCAGAATTCACTGCATCATAACTGTTAGCCAAAAGATTGAATAGAGGAATAGATGATTGGGGTGGTCCAGAGATGGGTTTTTTGTGTTAGTAGAGTGAGTTTTCAAGTTCAGGGATGCTTGGGAATTCAACTTTATCTCAGTAACTCTTTCTACTCAGACATCAGAAATTGCATTTAGGAGAGAAAGATGATGCACACCACATTATCAAGATAAGACATTTACTTCAGTTTATACTAAGGTGTGAATGACTGATATAGCATCCTTGTCTAAGATTGGTTTTAATAAAAGAAAAGGGGGCATGACAATACAGAGGTTGCTTGAAGGGAGGAGAGAAGGAGTAATAGGGAAAGGTGAAACAAAGCATGAGGAAGGGCATAGAAGGAGACAGAAGCCACTGAATATCAATTTTACTTATGCTATAATTTTTTTTTTGTAGCCATGTCTGGAGGAGAAAGAAGAAATGAATGCTTCCTGGTCCCTTGAATCCCAAGACAATTATTCTATTCTCCTGCCTATCAGGCTGCTATGGCTTTCCTCTTCAATAGGAAGCTTTTCTTTACAAAAAAAAAATGCAAATGCCTACACATTTAGGAATATGCTGAAAGCTAATCAACTTTATCCTTGAACTTGATCTTATGCTACAATTGAGAGGATACTTACATATATCCACCTAACAAGACAAAGTCACAACCTAAACATTAGTATTTTGGTGAAATAACCATGAAAAAAGTAAGTCAGTTATTGAAACCTCTCCAGAAGGCTATGAGTTTAGTAAATTCTGTGGTATTTAAGAATCAGGAGAGACCCTCAGGACGACTCTCTGATATATGGAGGTCGCTTATCTTGTGTAATTTAAAACATGTCCCATCAGGCCAGTAAACATGCTAGTGAGAGCTGAAGCTCCCTTGAGTATCTGTGGGAGAGGGAGGTTCATTATATCTGAACCACTGATAGTTAGATAGGTCCTGTTGAAAGATGTGTCTCAGATTATGTCTAAGTATTTGATCTAAAACATACCAGAAAGTTTAAAGGGAGAGCTCAGCCATAGACAAGCCAAAGATCTGTCTTGTATCTGTAAGGCAGAATTAAGCACAGTTATTGGAGCATGTACACGTTCATCGTATTAAAAAAAAAAAAATCGGCCATGGCGACCGCCAGGAAGAAATGCCAGACACTGTGCTGGCTTGGCTGTACCCTGACTTATGTTCATTCATGGGCACGGAGCCGAGACGGGGCTGTTCTCAGCCCAGGCCAGACTTAATGCTTCATTACCTTGCCCACCTCAACACAGGATGTAATGTTGAACATTGAGCAGTAATAGCTGGCAATAGCAATCAACATAAATTACTGTATGTTTAAATGCTTGGATGTTTTTCCAGTGTATGTTCACAGTCTGTATTCTGAAAATAATGTGGTAGGGTACTTAACAAACCATGGATCTATGCTCTTAAGTGAATTAAATCTGGTAAATATTTTCTTATTGTGAAGGTCAATTTCTGCACAGCATGCAAAATACAAGTAAAACAAATCTGTGATTTTCCTTATTGAGTTTATGTCTTTTCCAGGAACTGAGGTTTGAAACTAAAAGAAGAGTAAAAGGTCAATTGTATATGCATTTGTTTAGTATTTGTTTTATGTTTAGTGTTCCCTGTATTAGGTGATAAGTAAGATCATCTTACATAGGCTTTTATATTTTGAATCATAATTATTCTAAAATCATGTAAATTGGAAGATGTCACTAAGAAGATTTATATTTTAAAACCACTTTATTGAAGTGTGACTGACATACTAAAACTGTACATATTTAATGTATACAACTTGACAAGTTTGGTGATAAGTATACACCCGTGAAAATATCACCACGTTCTATGCCATAAACATATCCATCACCTCCAAAAGTTTTCTACCATCCTCTTTATTTATCATTATTATTATTTTTCTAATAAGAACACTTAACATAAGATCTACCCACTTAGCAAGTTACTGAGTATACAAAACAGTGTTAACAATGGGCTCTATGCTATACAGCAGATCTCAAGGACTTATTCATCTTGGATCTTTGAAACTGCCTACACTTTGACTAATATAGTTTGATACTTTCAAATTTCAAAAGTGAATCTGTCCATATTCCAAACGCTTCTCTAGCAGGAAGGAAGGAAAAAACCTGAATGTCGTGTGGAAGGACTAAAAAGTTTTGAGCACAGAATTTAAACTCAAAAGGTAATAAACATTGACTGATCAGCGCAGAGTTCTTCTGCCACTTGTTACATGACATCTTCCTTTTTCTGTCTGCTCACAACATCTTTAGAAAGTGTTGACAAACTTTGACAAAAATCACACACTATGAAATGTTGTCTATACTTTAACCCACCTTCTTGACACCAAGTAAAAATGTGCCAAATGAGATTTTTTCACTGGATTTCAATGAAATTTGATCTGAAGTTACCAAAGTTAAGTGACCACACTGGATGGAAACCTGTGTTTCATAGACTCTACTATGCCAAAGAAACTGGTTCCATGTGCAAATCTGTCTATTTGGTCTTTAAATGAATGCTTCCAATGGTTGAGAATGATTTTAAGATAATTAGGAAGCTGCTAAAGTATATCTATATATTATCTATATCTATATCTATAGCTATAGGTATATCTATATCTATATATGTATTTTTTTTGCGGACGCAGGCCTCTCACTGTTGTGGTCTCTCCCGTTGTGGAGCACAGGCTCTGGACGCACAGGCTCAGCAGCCATGGCTCACGGGCCCAGCCACTCTGCAGCATGTGGGATCTTCCCAGACCGGGACACGAACCCGTGTCCCCTGCATCGGCAGGTGGACTCTCAACCACTGCGCCACCAGGGAAGCCCAATCTATATATTCTTACTCTTTGTTAGTTACTCTGCGATTTTGCAAGAAAATACTGGCTAAAATATTTTGAAAAATATTTTAAATTGATGTATCTTTAATTATTATGATGAATGGAGTCTTTACATGTATTTAGTTATACGTGAAAAGTTGACACAATTTTGAATGTTAGAACTTAAGGAACCTTAAAGAAAATCTTGGCCACTTTTTTCAATGCAAAAAAATTGAGCTGGAAGCCAAAGTCATCTGTTGTCTGGCTAGAGTCATAGCACCAGTGCTCTCCAGCCAGAGTTCCACATCTGGTGCTCTTTCTCCTCTGCCAAGGCACCATCTTCTCTGATTTTAGTATGAGATAAGATAATTAATATACACCATAGTATTCCAGAAAATCTAGGATCCTAGGATCTTCCTAGGACACTGTTATCCAATGTCTGTTCTCAGTTCTTAGTGACCAATACTTCTGGTTGGCGATGGAGAGGAGAAGGGACATCATATTCATAAAGCAGTTCAACACTAGAACTTTGACAGTATCCCTAATTGATGATATATTTGTGTTCATATATGAAAAACCTTAACTTACTTAACATAAATTTTTATTTGTTTTTTGGTGGTACGTGGGCCTCTCACTGTTGTGGCCTCTCCCTTTGCGGAACACAGGCTCTGGACGTGCAGGCTCAGCGACCATGGCTCACGGGCCCAGCTGCTCCGCGGCATGCAGGATCGTCCCGGACCGGGGCACGAACCTGTGTCCTCTGCATCGGCAGGTGGACTTTCAACCACTGCACCACCAGGGAAGCCTTAACATAAAATTTAAAAATAAATTTGACTCTTGAACAACACGGGGGTTAGAGGTAGGGACCACCCTCCCATGCAGTCAAAAATCCACATATAACTTTTGACACCCCCCCAAAATTAACCACTAATAGTCTACTGTTGACTGGAAGCCTTACTTATAACATAAATAGTCAATTAGCATATTTTATATATTATATACATATTATAAATATCTCCCAAATATTGGTCGAATTTCGGACCAAGAGGAGAAACTGATAAATGGAATACTGCTTGCCTTATCAGTCATCAGCAATTGCAGTCACCACTGGACAGTGAGCTGGTGAGCCTTGAGGGAACTCAGGAAGGAAAAGAATACTGGCTATCTAGCAGCCATCAGATTGCAGCCACTCTCTAGGTGAGCCCGGAGGAAACTCAGGATGTGAAACACAGGATACTGGCCCCAGATAGCTGAGGTGCATATCAAAGGAATGATTTCAGTGAGCCGCCCAGAGCCTTGCATCTTCCCATATAAAGAAAAGCAGTGGGATTGCTGGGTCATATGGTAGTTCTATTTTTAGTTTTTTAAGGAACCTCCATACTGTTCTCCATAGTGGCTGTACCAATTCACATTCCCACCAGCAGTGCAAGAGTGTTCCCTTTTCTCCACACCCTCTCCAGCATTTATTGTTTCTAGATTTTTTGATGATGGCCATTCTGACTGGTGTGAGATGATATCTCATTGTAGTTTTGATTTGCATTTCTCTAATGATTAATGAGGTGGATAGACCTAGAGTCTGTCATACAGAGTGAAGTAAGTCAGAAAGAGAAAGACAAATACCGTATGCTAACACATATATATGGAATTTTTAAAAAAATGTCATGAAGAACCTAGGGGTAAAACGGGAATAAAGACACAGACTTACTTGCGAATGGACTTGAGGATATGGGGAGGGGGAAGGGTAAACTGGGACAAAGCGAAAGAGAGGCATGGACATATATACACTACCAAACATAAGGTAGATAGATAGTGGGAAGCAGCCACATAGCACAGGGAGATCAGCTCGGTGCTTTGTGACCGCCTGGAGGGGTGGGATAGGGAGGGTGGGAGGGAGGGAGACGCAAGAGGGAAGGGATGTGGGAACAGATGTATATGTATGACTGATTCACTTTGTTATAAAGCAGAAACTAATTTAAAAAAAAAGAAAAAAAAAGAAAAGCAGTAAGTTCCTTAACTTGAGATATCTGGTTTTCTTTTACTAACAGTAATCTTTTATTCCTATTACCTGCCCTTTGTTCCAAAACTCCTGTATATCCTGGTTCCGCCCATCACCTCCTTGGAGCAGTTTTCTCAGGGTTATTTTAGATGCTGTCTCCCAGGCTTGAAGTCCTAAAAATTCCCGCTGAATAAAATGTAACTCTCAAAAAAAATAAATTGAATTCTTACAACAAAGTAAGCTAGAGAAAAGAAAATGTTATTAAGAAAATCATAAGGAAGAGAAACTACATTTATAGTACTGTACTGTATTTATCGATACCATAGGTTTACATTGTTTACAAGATGAATTTTCCGTCTGTCAGTACCTACATCAATATTGTCTTATATGTACAAAACGTTGTAGATGTCATATGTATTACTAACACTAGACATAAAAAATGAAAAAGAAATTCATATTTATTTACAGATATAATGATTCATGCATTGATAATAAAGATGTAGCAGTATGATTGCTTTATTGTAGCTTAGTGTAATTCATACAATTGTTTCATGGTACTTTCACCTATACCTTAAGGAATGAATCGTTATAAAATTTTGATGGCATACACTATTGCAGTCATATTCACAATATAGTATTGGAAACATTGTTATATTTTTAAAAATCCACCTACCTCTGATGATTTTAAAAATCCACAGTTTCTCCAATTACAAAAGACACATATTGTGCAGTAATGTAATTCTTTGAAAGCAAAATTATAACACAGTAAGAAAACTAACACATTGTTAATTTCATATTAAATATCACTCACCTTATGCCTACGTAAGGATAGACTAGCATCTAAATATATTTTATGCATTCATGACATACCTTACATTTTCTTCATTTTTTCAATATCTCTAGGCTATACAGTTTATCTGTGAGTTTTTTCAACTTATTGCAAGCCTCCAAAATTTTTTCCAGTATATTTATTGAAAAAAAATCCACACATAAGTGGATAAGTTTGAATCCATGTTGTTCAAAGATCAACTATATAACACAATTCTATATAACACATGTTTTAATATTTCATTTCTTAAACTACTCAAGAATAGAAATGGCTGAGATCACTCAACCCTGCAAGGTCCTCTTAATATTTATGACTCAAAGAACCCACATTCTCCCTATTTCTTTTAGAATTGTTGGAGAAAATATCTGTTTCTTACAGCCAAAAAGTGTGATGGGATCCTGGTTCCATCTCAACCATTCAAATTCCGCAAATTCTCCAAGAAAAATTTTCTTGATTTCCTGAGATAGGAGTCCCCATGATGTTTGCAACTCCCAGGACACAACTTTATATGTTTTAGTTTTCTGTTTTTGTGTCTTATTCCACTTGATAAATGGCAAGGCCCTTGATGGCGGAGCCAAAATCACTCATCTTTGCATTCTTTGCCAGAGAAGTGACCTGGTGGTGGTAAAATGCCTGCCTTATTCGAAGAATGATGAGGTAACTAGTCTAATACCATGTGTTATGGACTGAATGTTTGTGTCCTCCCCAAATGCATATCTTGAAATCCTAACCCCCACTGTGATGGTTTTAGGAGAGTAAGGACTTTCGGAGGTAATTAAGTCATGAGAGTGGAGCCGTCATGGACAGGATTAGTGCTCTTATAAGAAGAGAAATCAGAGAGCTCACTCTTTTTGCCTTTCGCCATGTAAGGATACAATGAGAAGATAGCCATCTGCAAACCAGTGTCACCAGACACTGAATCTGCTAGCACCTTGCTCTTGGACTTCCCAGCCTCCAGAACTGTGAGATATGTGTTTGTTTGTCTAGGCCACCCAGTATATGGTAATTTGTTGTACAGCCTTAACTAAGAATGATAGACTTATGGAGAAGAGTAGGGAGAGGCTAGGGAATGGAGGCTGGGGTTTGGTTTTGTATGGCTAAGAGGTCTGGGTTTTATTCCATAGATAATGGGGATCATTAAGAAATGCTGGCTATGGGCTTCCCTGGTGGCTCAGTGATTGAAAGTCCGCCTGCCGATGCAGGGGACATGGGTTCGTGCCCTGGTCTGGGAGGATCCCACATGCCATGGAGCAGCTGGGTATGTGAGCCATGCCCGCTGAGCCTGCACATCCGGAGCCTGTGCTCCGCAATGGGAGAGGCCACACCAATGAGAGGCCCGCATAGCACAAAAAAAAAAAAAAAAAGAAAAAAAAAGAAATGCTGGCTAAAGAGGAAAGTCATGAGTAGAATATGACGCTGGAGACTTAATCTGATCAATTCATGTTTGGAAGACCGGAGGGAGGCCTTTGTAACATTTAGGAAAACGGGAAATATTGGTTTGACCTTGTTAGCAGTAGAAAGGGGGTAAAAACTGGAGTTATGATGAGAGCAGTATTGATTTGCAATTGGCTTAGAATTGACTGGATCACAGAACTACGTTAAAAGTGACCTTATAGGTCACACTGCCCAGCCATGTGCTGCCCCTGAATCTACCTGGAATCAAGGTGACAGGTGGGTCACCAGGATCTGTTGCCCTAAGGGCAGTCTCACCACCTCTCAATGCATCTGTCATCATCTTTGGACAATATAAATCCTTTGCCTTGGAGTAAGCCAAAATCTTCCTCATTTCACATCCCTGTGTTCCGTTTCTGCCCTCTGGGATGGTGCTAAATAAATCCACATGGTAGCTCTTTAAATATTTGAAGATAACGATCCTGTTCCTTCACGGTAAACCTTCTCTTTGCTAGCTCCTAGTCCAGCCTTTCACACTGCCACACAGCTACAAGTTTCCTTGCCATCATGGTGGTTTTCCCTTGAATGACCTCCAGTTTGTCTGTGTTTTACATGAAGTGTAACACCAGGACTTATTTTAGCAAATATCCTTGGAAAGTACCTAAGCTACAAACTCAAGAGAAATCAGACAAAAAGAAGCAAGTCACACAGCCATATGAATAGAGGGACTGAAGGCAGTTAGCCTAAGGACAGTGTGAAAGGAGGCTTCTAAAATGGCTCTCACTGATCCCCACATCCTGGTGTCTGTGCCCTTAGGTAATCACCTCCCTGTGAATGTGTACTGGACTTGATGACTTGCTTCTAATAAATAGACTGGGACAAAAGTGATGGGAGGTCACTTCTGAGATTAGGTTGGAGCAGACTTGCTCTTTTGCTCTTTGGTTCTTCTTATTTGCTCACCCTAAAGAAGCAAGCTGTCACATTGAGAGCTGCCCTTTGCAGAGGCCAATGTGGCAAAGAGCCGAGGATGGTCTTTATCCAACAGCCTGAAAGAAACTGAAGCCCTCAGTCGAAGAGCCCAAGAGGAATCGAATCCTGCCAATAGTCATGCAAGTGAACTTGGAAGTTGATCTTTTACCAGTTGAGTCTGGACCTGCAGGATGTGGAAGAAAAATAACTGTTGCTTTAAGTTTCTACGTTTTGGGGTGGTTTGTTATGTATCAGTGCATACATACTAATACAGATGTACTAATACAAACCTCTCTTACTATCATTAGCCCAGAATAACAGAGATGGAGATGAGGGCAGATTTCCCAGCTCGGTATGGTGGTTTTTGAAGCAGAATGGAAGGGTAGCACTGTTGATAGTAAAGCATTTCAGATAGCCACAGAAATACCACAAAGCTAAGAAGTAACAAGAAGAACATTGTTGCAAGGAAGGAGGAAAGTATAGTCTTGGTTGTTAATGAGCTTACATGAGACTCCCCAGAAACCTACAGACTAAAGGGTATGCATTGGAAGAAGTGATTTGGGTTTTAGTGATTTCTCCATTTCAATTGATTTAGGCTGTGTTTGTATTGTTTTTACTGGTCCCTTTATGTCTCTAGACTGGGGAAGTCTATGACTATTGACCTTACATTTTTATCCCAACCTCCACCAGGAGAAATGGAACAGAAATGAGTTAAGCAAAGGAAGAGCAAACCTCAAAATGCTAATTAAGTTGGATCATAATTAAAACTGAAAAGCTTTTAGAAATAATAAACCAAAATTACATTTATTTTTATTCATTTATTTATTGTATGACTATTTGTTAAACATTTGCTATATACACTGGTATCCTAGAGCCTAAGGATCATATTATCTTCAGAGGAACAAATACAAAAACCACCACAGTTAAGGTCATAATGAGATACAATATATACAGATATAATGTATTGTTTTAGCTATGCCACTCTGTTAGTACATAATAAACCTAAATTTTCATAAGAGCCAAAAATATTTTTAGGTGTGTCTTTGATATATCACCTCTCTCTTTAGTCTTACTTCTATTATACTGTAGAACACGTTTTTTTCCTACCTTGATAGATTTTACTAATCATTTATGATTATTGAGGTCTTTCCTGGGAAACAGTAGTAATAATAAATACAGTGATAAAATTATACTTATAACATTAACAAACTTTTTTGTACATTTTTTATTTGTCAGGCACTGTGCTAAGGGTTTTCCATATATTAGAGATTCTAATTTATGAACCCCTTGCTCTGATATGTACCATTTTTTCTAACTCAAGGCAAAGGAATTTTAGATTAGAGAGCTTTTATTTTGTTCAAAGTCACATGATTATTCAGTTATTTGAACCTACCAGCCAGGCAGTGTGTTGCCTTAGCCTCATTTCCTTTTACTCATGCCTCCAGAATTCTGATAAGCCTTATGCAGTTCCTACAGATTATGAAGAAAATGTTGAAAACAATTTTCAGTTGTAAGCATGATGAATTAATGGGTTTTGGAATAGTATCCCATCAATCAAACAGAACAATAAAGGAGATAACTATTTGCAGTAATTGAACTCTACAGGTAATGCAAGACTGTGCTCTTTGAAAGAAAGAAGTGTACAAACTGATCCCATATTCGCTCCAGCATTCTGCCTGAGAACACTTTCCAAACTATGACATAGGAAAGTGGAGCCAAACACTGGGCAGAGGTAATAGAGATTGGAGTCTGGGGCTGTTGAAGCAACTGAATTTGCTGATCAGAGCACTAAAGAGAAGGAAACTGCACAGAGAACAAGTTCCAGATATCAGTATAGGGGTTACTTTGAGTCTTTGGTTGAGTACTAAGCTGTATACAGGCAAGCCAAGCTTCCATGTGGCCTGGCAGAGTATAGTTATTGGGAGACTATGACATAAATGAGATTCCAGAGGACACATACTACTGAGAGGTGTTGGAGTTTTAATGAACCAAGGTTGAAGTTCTAACAAACATTGTAGAAAACCCTAAACATTCAATTTAGACCCCCAAACAATCACACCTTAGAAAGTTGAGTTATTCTAGTCACAGAGAGCTACTATAGAATACTCTTGACAAAACCTAAAAGTATCACCAGAATCAAGTTGATCAGTCAGTAAATTAAAGGCCTGCAAGCAAACAACTCAGTATTCTCTAAAGGAAGGCTAAAAAACAAACAAATAAAAACAGATCTTAACAATCTTGGACTTACAATGCACACAACACAATAAAAATTTACTAGGTATTCAAATGCAAAAATATAAGTAAATAAGTAATCAGGAGAAATAATCAGAAGAGACATATCTAAAGATGGAACACATATTGGAATTAGCAGTCATGGACTTTAAAACTGTTATTCTAAATGTGTTCATTATATGGACATAATGAATGAACAAATAAGTACTATCAGCAGAGAAATGAAAATAGTCAAAAAGAACAAAATTAAATTTCTATAACTAAAAAATAAAATATCAGAAAAAACTTTCCCTGGATAGGCTTAACAATAGATAGGAGAATGCAGCAGAAAAAAAGAGTGAATTCACACAGAAGTCCGTGGAAAGTACCCAACTGCGAAATTTTTTTTTTAACTGTGAAAAAATGAAGGGAGCGTCAGTGACCTGTTGTAAAACATCAAGTGGTATAATATTCTGTAATTGGAATTCCAGAAAATGAGGAGAGAGATTGGGGCAGGAAGGGAAGAAAGAAAAAAAGGGAAGGAAGGCAGGGAGGGAGGAAGCATGGGAGGAAGGAAGGAAGAAAGAAAGAAAAAAGAAAAAATGACATAGGAAAGAAAGAAAGAAAAAATAAGTAAAAAAGGAAAAAAACAAAGGTGGAAAGAAAGAATGAGAGATCGAATTCTTTCCATATTTGATGAAAAATGGCAACCTGTAGATTAACAAAGCTCAGTAAATTCAAACAGAAAAATATACAAAGAAAAATCACTCTTAGAAACATCATAGTCAAGTTGCTAAAACAAAAAACAAAGAGAAAATTTAAAGCAACCAGAGGAAAGAAGACAAATTAGATACATAGAAGGACTGATAGGAATTACTTTAGACCTCTTATCAAAAATAATACAAACTTGAAGACAATAGAATAATATCTTTACACTGTCAGAACAACAACAAAAAATTCAACCTAGGATTCTATGTCCATCAGAATATCCTTTGAAAGTGCAAACCTGGTAAAGACATTTTTCAGGTAACCAAAAACTGAGAGAATGTATCACCAGTAGAACAACACTATAAATAATGTTAAAGGAAATTATTTAGACTGAAGAAAAATGTTACCAGATGGCAACCCAGATATTCAGGAAGGAATGAAGAATGCCATAACTGGTAAATATGTGAGAAAATGTAAAAGACTTTCTTTTCTTAGTTCTTAATTTTCTCTTTAAGCAAAAATAATAAAAAATATATCATGGGATTTGTAACATAAGTAGAAAAAATGCATGACAACAGTAACACAGAGGATGAGATAAGGTAAATGGAATTATACTTTTGTGAGTTTCTCATGTTATATGTAAGATTTTAAAATATTAATTCAAGATAGACTGTCTTGTGTTAAGGATGTATATAGTAATCCCTAGAGTAACTACTGAAAAAAATTAAAATGTGTTCTAAAGATCCAATGGAGATGATAAGATGGAATATTAAAATCCAAAGCGAGGTGTGAAAGAAAGAAGAAAAGGAACAATGAACTTCTGGGACAAAAGAAAACAAATAGCAAGATGGTAGACTTGAACCCAACCACTCAATCATTATATTAAATATAAATGGATTATACATGCTAATTAAATGGCAAAGATGATAAGATTCCTCTATTAAAAACCACGAAACTCAACTGTATGTTATTTGCAAGAGATGCGCTTTAAACATAAAGACATAGATAGGTTAAAACAAACAGGGTTGACAAGCTAAAACATACAAATATTAGTCACAAGAAAACAGAAGTGGCTGTATTAATATCAACCAAATAGTTTTAACATAACAAAACCAGAGGTATAGAGAATATTTTACAATGATGAAATTGTCAAGAAGACATAATAATCCTAAATGTATATATGCTTAATGACAAAACATCAAAATGCATGAAGCAAACTTTTAGAAATAAAAGGAGAAATAAAACCACATTTATAGTTGGAGATCTTAGCACCACTCTCTCAGAAACTTATGAAACTACACGAAAATCAGTAAGTTTGCAAAAGATTTGAACCACACTATTAACCAAATTTACACAATTTACATTTACAGAATGACCAACCAACAACCACAGAAACATATTCTTTTATAGGAACAAGATAGACCAAATTCTGGGTCATAAGCTAAGTCTCAATATATTTCGAATAATTGAAATTATATGGAGTATGCTCTCTGATAGCATTAGAATTAAATTAGATATCATTAACCTAAAAAGATATCTGAAAAATCTCCACATATTTGGAAATTAAACTACACACTAATAAATTACTCATGGGTCAAATTTGGGAATTTGAAACCTATTTTGAACTAAATGATATTGAAAACACAACACATCAAAATGTATGGATACAGCTAAAGTAGTGCTTAGGGGGAAATTTATGGCTTTAAATACTTGTATTAGGAAAGAAAAAAAAAGGCTTAAAATTAATGATATAAGCCTCTATCATAAGAAACTAGAAAAAGAAGAGCAAATTGAAATCAAATGAAGTAGGAGAAAGAAATAATAAAGATAAGAATAGACATAAATAAAATACAAAATTTATAAAAATAGAGAGAATAAATATAATTTATATTTCTTTGAAAATATTAATAAAATTGATAAACCCTTAAACAGAAATATCAAGAAAACAAAGAAATGAAATTACTATATACAGAATAAAAGAGGAAACAACACTATAGATTTTTTGGACATTAGAAAGAAAAATAAGGAAATACTAGGAACAATTTTTATACCAATAAATTAAGCAAATTAAGGGAAAATTTTAAAATTCTTAAAAAAATACAAATTATCAAAATGTACCCCAGAGGAAATAGAAATTCAGAGAATGAAGGACAAAATTCAATTTTTCATCTCAATAGGTGAAGCAAAAACATTTGGTAAGTAAGAATAAAACAAAATTTTCTCAGACTGATAAAGGGCATCTACAAAAATCTATAACCCACATAATACTTATTGGTAAAGAATAAATGCTTTTCCTGTTAAGACTAAAAAGAGGAAATTATGTTCACTCTTACCATTTCAAATCAACTTTGTCCTGAATCAACTTTCTAGCTTAAGACGTAGAGCTAGAAAAGAAAATGTTAGGCTGTAGTCACAGATAATGTGATTGTGTAGTAAAAGATCCTACATAAACTATAATCTAACTACTAGAACCAAAAATGAATTTAGCAAGGTTGTGGGTTACAAGGTCAACACTGAAAAAATCCATTGTAGGGTTTCCCTGGTGGTGCAGTGGTTGAGAGTCCGTCTGCCGATGCAGGGAACACGGGTTCGTGCCCCTGTCTGGGAAGATCCCACATGCCGTGGAGCGGCTGGGCCCGTGAGCCATGGCCGCTGAGCCTGCACGTCCAGAGCCTGTGCTCCGCAACGAGAGAGGCCACAACAGTGAGATGTCTGCGTACTGCAAAAAAAAAAAAAAAAAAAAAAAAAGAAAGAAAAAATCCATTGTATTTCTATATAGTAACAACAATAAGTGGAAAATAAAATTTAATCTATACCGTTTACAGTGACATAAAGATCCATGGAAGATCCCTATACTGAATACTCTAAATGTTGCTGAGGGAAGTTAAAGAAGACTTAAGTGAAATAAATAGATTGATGTATGACTCGACTTGTTACAATGTCTTTTCTCCCCAAAGTGATCTACAGATTCAATGCAATCCTAATAAAAAATGTCACCAGTCCTTTTGATAGAACTTTCAAGGGGATTTTAAAATTCACATGGCAATGAAAAGGATATAGAATACTCAACAATCTAGAAAAACAACATGTATATATTCTTCAACACATTTTCTCTGTTTTTTAAATATATTTTACAACATGTATATAAAATGTGTTAAGATGAAAAACAATACTTTCAAATACTTATAGATATATATTACCATATATCTCTATGAGTGGTAAATAATCCATGAGAGGGGTCATCTTAGAGGAGCGTATTAGTTTGCTAGGGCTGCCGTAACTAAGTTCCATATACTGGGAGGCTTAAACAACACAAATGAATTGTCTCACCGTTCTGGGGGTCAGAAGTTCTTACTCTAGTATGACCTCATCTGAACTAATTACATCTGCCATGACTGTATTTCCAAGAAGGTCTGAGGTCTGGGGATTAGAACGTCAACATATGAATTTGCGGGGGGGACACAATTCAACTCATAACAGGGAGGCATCTGACAACAATCAATGTGGGTCTTATGTGTCTGTCATGATATTTTGAAAGATTTGAAGCAAATATGATAGAACGATACAAATTGATACAGTTGAATGTCAGATATAATATTTTGTAGTCTTGTCTGAATGATGGAATAATTTCACACTTTCAAAAGGTCTTTAAAATATTAAGAGGCTCCCTACTTGGTTTTGGTACTGTGTAGCAAGTTGGAGAATGTTGATGTCAAGGACAAAAACTCCTCTTCAAGGAAGATTCATTGAAGAAACAGGGCTAGGAAGTGTGAGTGAGAAGCCTAATGTCTGTGTTCACATATGAGCCACTCTCAGGTGGAAAAGAGGACAAGATTTGAGCTGAATTCCTCCAAGTGCTTGAAGCGGTACCAAGGGAGGGGAGCCTTCATGATGGTAGATTTCAGCTCATCATAAGAAAACACTTGCTGACTTATCCAAGCTTTCCAAAATAGCCTCAACTCTTCATAGATGAAAGATGTCGTTATGAGTTGGTGAGTTCCATACACTAGGGATGACAAATAAAGGCAAAGGGATCCCTTTGTGAGGATGTTATATGTGAACTTAAATATTGCCCTACCAACCCTGAAGTTCCTCTCCAATCTGAGATGCTGTGCATCTGTCGCAGACTCCTGATTCCCTATCCTGTAAATGTATGGCAGAAAAAATGAAAAGGCAGTTGTTCTGACTTCTCTGTGTTTGAAGAACCCATGCTGCCCCCTGTTTAAGTCCTCACAGCCATCTACATAACAACTGATTCTTCAATCATATTAGAATTATCATTTGGTGGAATTGAACTTGTCTGCCTTTTTGAAAATGGAGACTTGTATCCTTTATCAGTCTCAGGTTCCCCCTCCCCCATTTCTTATAGTTCCTCAGAGATTGGTAATGATAAGTGGCCATGCCTGCCAAAGGTCCCAGTCCTGAAATTGGAATCATAAGGATTACAAACTCAAGAAGTGCCATAACATAGTGGTGAACTGACGTTCAGAGTCTGCAGTATAGAAATCTTGGCTCAGCTATTTAGCTAAGTGCTATGAGCTTCCTGTAGTGTCAGGTCCTGCATCTGTAAACCTATCTTTCTAATTTAGAGAGTGGTTGTGAGGATAAAATGAGAATGCATACGTCACACAGGAAGTACCCAATAAATGTCTACTATCCCCATTACTAGCTCAGTCATTAGTTTTAACACTGAACAAAATCTTTTCAGGCCAAAGTGGATTCTCAACAGAAGAGCTGGATGCCAAATAGGAACTGAAGTAGTTTCAATTTCCTTCCATTGTCTGCAACATACATTGACCTCTTTCTCAGTGCAGTACAACAATAAATTCCACCCCTTCCTTTTTGTCCTTGGGAATTTTTAAAAGACTTAGTCTCCTGGACTTCAGAATTTCCAATAATCTTATTACAAGCTGGTGCTACCGATCATGAGTCCCTCTTTCCTTCCACTGTCCATGTCTTGGAGTAGCTCCAGCTCACTGGATGACCACTTGGACTGTTCTTCTCATCCTTGTAGACACTGCTCTTCATTTTTCCTAATCAAGGATATTCCCAGTTTATCATCAGAACTTCACTTCTAAAAGATTATTTTCCTTCTTGAAATAATATCTTTTCCTTTATATATATATATATATATATATATATAAATAAAATACCTAGTATAGTCTTTGGAACATGGTAGATGCCAAATGAAACTTCTGTTTCCCTTAATTCTTTTGCAGCCATTACAGCCTCTAAAATAGCATTTTCTTTGAGATTTCCTTTCTTCTTATTCCAACCACCTGCTTGGATTCAGGGTAACAGTTCTCTGTGTCTCTCTGAGAGGTGAAATTAACTTTCAGAGTACATAAGAAGGTGTTGGAGATGGCTCTCATTTTCATAGCCTGGGGCCTGGGAATAGGTAATGGTTTTCACAGAAATAAGGGAGAGTGCAATAGGCTATGTTGGGATGGGAGGGAAAGGAGGCTTGGTTTTTAATGTGTGAGATTTAATGTGTTTGTGGGATATGCTGGTGTATCAAGATCTGTTCAGCAGATAATTTATGGGAAGGCTGATACTGGCCTCCACATTTGGGAGTGACTCATGGACGAAACAGGGATGATGTGAGTCCTGGTCATGGGGAAATCACAAGAGTGTAGGAAAGATGGGAATCAGCTGACAACAGACTCTGAAACACCATCTACATCCTGATGGGGGAGGAGTTGGAGCCCCTGAAGACAGAAGAGAAGCCATCAGAGATAAGAGCAGCATTAGATGAGCCATGTGAGAGAAGAAAGGAGAACATTTAAACAATTTAAACCATTTTGAAACAGGTGGTGCCGAGAAGTTAAAGAAGATGAGAATTGAGGATAATTGTTGGTTTTGGCCCCTCAGCACTATAACAACAATAAAAACACACAACATCCAGCACTACTGATCACTCAGGATGAGACCACTATGGCATTCCGGACTGTGTTACTTAATCATTGTAAGAACTCGTCATATTATTGTAATAAATGTCAATAAAACATTGGTATTTATTATAACTATATTTTAAGATGAGGAAAAGAAATTAAGTAGATAGGTTAAACAGATTCAACATCATTAGTCTTTGGAAGAATTGGGGTTCCAACTCTTGGTATATGATTCTAAAGCAGGAGTCCCTTAACACTTAATTTCTACAGAAAATGTATCTCTAGTCTAGAACTGAAGAACAAATTGTAAAGGTCAAGGCACCTTTGGGTGAAGAGGAAGTGATGGCAGGGGGTGTCAACTACACTTTTAAGAATTTGGTAAGGATAAGAAGGGGAGAGAGAGAATAAAAATATGGCTGAGAAGAGTTTATAGTTTTACTTTTTTTTCTGAGACTGGGGAATACAGGATATAGGTGAAGAGCTGGCATCAACAGACAATAAAAGGGAATCAGGGTTTTGTAACTTTGTGCAGAAAGTTATGGTAAAATGGGTCTGGGTGTTACCAAGGTGGGTACAGCAACAGGCTAAAAATGTAAATATAAACCTCAAAGTCACTATCAGGGAGGTTAGTGAAGGAAAGGTGTCTTGGAGCACAGTGAAGGATGGAGAGTAGGGTGGGGAAGGGAGAGAAGATGAGATGCATTTCAAAAGGGAAGAGTATGTTGAAAGCATGAGCAGAGAGGGACTGAGAGGTGACTCCAGTTAAGAGAGGCTGAAGGGAAGTGTGCACAGCAGACCCCAACTCCTAATGGGAGAAAGGACTAGTAACACCTGTTCAACATCCTTTGTTGGGTAAAGTTTCTACAGAAAACCATATTATCAGGTATGAGATCCTAGACTTGCCATTCCATAATGTAATCTACGCAGGGAGGAGGGACCTGGAACGTGTATCTTTGCAATATATTTATTGGACATTTAGCCAACTATAAGGTGCCTGCAGTCGAGATTAACTCGGTGGCGTGTTATGGAATTGCATAGGTCAAACCAATTTCAATTTCAAATATTAACATAACTAGAAGTTCCTTGTGTCTTAATTAGAGGTCATCAACTCTCTTGTAAAGTGCTCCCTGTCAAGATTGCCTGTGGGTAATTTGGGGAGTTCAGTGAAGCTTAGAACGAAGGATTTGATAGTCAGTGGGTTTTTTTTTTTTGTTTGTTTGTTTGTATTTTTAGTCATATTGTTTTATTCTTCAGCAAATAATGGGTAGCCCAGACTCCAATTAGAGCAGTATTCAAATAATTTTAGATTTGCATATTTGAATGGACCGTCTTTGGGAAGGAGAGGCCAGGCCATGCAGTTCTCCAATTATTCAGAGCAATTAGAGGAGATGATCAGACACTTCTGAGGTCTCATTAGCAGGCGTGTTGCCTGTGTCGACATCTCCGAAGATCACAGCGGAGACCGGCTTGGCTGCCCACATTTCCTTTCGGGAGGGTTCTACAAACAGTAACTCACTTGGAGTTAAACAAAGGTAGCTATTTTCACTGCCTATTTCTACTTTCACCCTGAAAAGTCATTCATTACTACTGTTTCTCTAGAACATGCATTGTGAATACCAATGTCTTTTTTCTACTTACAAGCTCTCTAATTTTTGTTTTAGATCTAGACCCATCATCATCTTCGTACTTAATACTGAGTACCAATAGTAATTTCCCAGCAATAAAACCTGGTGCTTAGAAAACTAATTTTGGGAGATGAGGTGTCCAGCATTCTAAATTTCGGAGCATTCGATTATAATCGCCTTTTTCACTACTGATTAGTGCCCTAAAAAAGAGCAGAGTTCTGGGAGTACAAGTCCTCCAGTTGGCAGAAGCATGGTCTCAGTAGTTTGTTTATTATTGCACTTGGTATCACAGTTTTCAAATTAGGGATTTCCCCTGTAATGACACTCAAGCTTCCCATTCTGGCATAACCTCTAAGCCACCCTCTAATCACTGAGAGAAGTCAGAGTGCTGGTTTCCCTTTCCTTGGCTATTGCTTTACCAAGCAGAGCGCTGCCTCTCTCTCCTGTAACCCCAGACTTAAGGCCATGCCTGCATTCAAAAATCCAGATTTTAAATTAGAGCGAAATAATTGTTCTCAACCTTTTCTAGATTCTGTTTTTATTTCCATAGTGAACATAGGTAGAGTGGAAAGAGAATGGGGCTTGGATTAGGAGAAATAGCATTTACTAATTCACTAATGTTGGGCCAGTGATGTGTCACCTCTCTATCCTTAATCTTTTCATCTACAAAATGTCAATAATAATACTTAATACTTGCCCTTTCTACCACATTCAGTTGCCCTAAAATCTGAATGAGATGATGTTTGTAAAATAGTCTTGGGAGTAATGAACCTATCACATGCTTTCTCATGTGTACAGAGAATTCTTGATCCGTTTCCAAAATTGTACAGCAAGTGGAAGTGGGGAGGAACCACTGCTTAGTGGTTCAGAACGTGGGTTCTGGGGCCAGCGTGCCTGGGTTTGAATCCTCCCTTCATCATTTACTAGTTGTGTGACCTTGGGATGGCATTTAAGGCCTCTGCTCCTCAGTTTCCTCCTCGGTAGCACTGAAATAATAATATGATCTCTATCCTGAGGTTTTATGTGGATTTAAAGAATAAGAGATACAGAGCCATGCCTACCATGTTAATGCAATATGAATATCAGTTGAACTTTAAAAAAATTATCTTTTTTGAGAGGCTTAAGAAAATTAAGATTGGGGGTCTGGGGTTGATGTTGACTTCTCAAAGGTTTTCCAGGTAGCAACCTTTTAAACCATGTCTTGGTTATGCCATGTTTCTTGTGCTCACAGTTTTATTTTAAGCCAGAGGCTTGGGCCTGACTCTTGATATATTAAACCCAGCTCAGTCTGTTACATTACACTTTCAACTGTGTAAGGCAGTTTGGCACAAGTCTTGAGCAAACTGGGAAGAGTCTCTCCAAGTGTCCATTCAGCATAAGTTTGGGAGTTAGGAAGACAAGGAATGAGAAAGATTCCTAAGCATACAAGCCTCCTTAGAAAGGTCCCAATGCTTCCATGTAGCTGGGATTATTCCAGTTATGTATGTATATACTCATACATAAACCAGTTGTATAAATGTACTCAAAGAGTTCAAGCAAATAATGCCTAAGAAGTGTCTGCCCAGGATTATAGACACCAAATTAGTCATCTGTGCATTTTAGATAAATGGCAAATGATGTTTTTGTATAGCTGTATCTCAAATATAGCGTGGGACATACTTACACTAAAATATTATTCATTGTTTACCTGAAATTCATCATTTAACTGAGCAACTTATAGTTTTATTTGCTAAATCCAGCAACCCTTGATAATAGGATTAACCTCAGCAACTCTGAGGATCAGAGAATGCTCAGCATTCTTAACATATGTTTAATCAACCTTTGAAGTTAATGGAAAACAATTTGGTGGTTACTTAATAATTGTTAAGGCTCAGCCATCCTTGATTTTTGTATATTAAGAAAATTAAGCATTCAGTCAAACATTTCCCCACGTGCATTGGTCTTAGATCCTATCTAGTCTTTCAGTCCTTTAAGAATGCTTATGGTTTCATTTCTACAATTTGTTGTGGATGTTTAGTAAATTAAAAAAAATTAGCCTATGTTAAACATTGAAGAGACAAACATACAATTCAATCCTTTTCTCTCTTTCTGTTACTGAAAGCACAGTTTGTTTAATTACTGAAAAATCTCCCTTTGCTAATCAATAGCTTCTACCCTCCTGGTTCCTTCCAGAATGGCACAATCCAGCCTGTCCTATCACTAGGTCTCCTATAAAAAAATGACACCAGATATGTTGCAACCAGGAATGGAATCACACAGTGAATGGGAGGTGGTGGTCACAGCTTGGGGCTACTCTGAGTGCACAAATCATCACATATTGGCTTTTCATTGGGGAAAAGCTTTGCATCAAAAGACCGATGCCCAAGTGAGACAACCCAGCAGGTTCTCTATGCCTCCTTATGACAACTAAAAATCTCACGGAAGATGATCAGGGGCTGCAGCAGCAAGCGGAGAGGTCACATTTTGTGCTGATAGGCAGGTGTCTGCCCCCAAGGGAAAGAGAATGAGTGTGTAAGATCCTGGTCTTTTCCATGACTCCAGTCTATGACCAGGGCCTTGGTAAAGGAGAATAAATGAGGTCAAGGGCAATGTGGCTGCTGTGCATTGTCTAGTCCTCTGTCCTTGTGATGAGTTCTTTCTTGCCCACTGACATTAACTCACCATCATCTTTTCTCACCGATGTGTTCTCTCTTGTTCTGTCTTCCTCCATGCAAGACATCGAATAAGGAAACAGTGTCTGTTGTGATAACCACTCTTTAGAGGGTGACCTTCCAGGAGTTCCTAGGAATCAAGTCTCTGTCATAGAATACAATTGCTAATAGTAGACGAGCAGCTTCCATAATATCACCTCAACTAAACTGGCTTTCAATATACCAACTACAGCTTTAAATTTTCATGGAAATTCCCTCATGCACTGATTCCCACTGCCAGAGAAACTCTTATGTTTTCATTCATTTGTTCTTTGAGAAGAGAAGAAGGCAATTTGATAACACACACACACATACACACATACACACAAATCTAATTTTAGGTAAATGTTGTCTTTTAGAAGAAGTTCTAGGGGTTTCTTAAATATAATAAAACATAAAAATGATCAACCTTTAAAGACATTGTCTTTTTTCGTGGTTGGTTTTTTTTTTTTTTTTTTTTTTTTGGTTACCTGCTTTCAGTTATTCCACTGCCCTGCCATCATTTTCTTCCAGAAAAAAGGACTTCCAAAACCCGTATCTGCAACCTGGTCCCAGGGACGGTCCAGTTTTGTGGATTTGAGTGAGAACACAGTATTTGGAGCCTACAGGAAAACTGTGTAACCAAAGTCCTATAAATTCATCACCTTTTGATATTTACAACATATGACAATGAGAGGAAGCCCAGTGATTAGAGAGCCAGTTCTTTTCAAGTTACTTTGCATGGGCTTTTAGAAAAACCCTCTGTTTCACATGGAGTACCGCTCTCAAATATTTTCACCCAGTGAGGCAAGACCAGCCTACCACAGATGTTTTAGGAATCCTTTATTTTTGAACATAACTCAGTGATTTCGTACAGGATAAAGAGGTAAGAAATTCACTGTCAAAGGTTGTATAATTTTCTTTGTTGGCATCAATTGTCAGAGTAGTGACAAATGCAAGCATCCATATCACAGAAATACCAGGGATGTGAGAAAGACTTAGAGGAAGCTCAGAGATCAATCAGGATGCACACTGCATCTCAGAGGAGGAACTGAGGAATGTCACCAACAGCTAATGTGACACAGTAGGCTAGAGAGGGCCAGGGGAGCTGGAATCAGACCTGGCATTCTGCTTTCCCAGGTCTGTGCTGTTCTAACTTTGCAGAAATGTGTGTTCTCTATTTCCACTGAGTTGTATATCTGAATGAACTCTATCTCATTTGCAAATAATGCCAAGATAAATGTTTAGTTCATATAAAAATATCAGGAAGTAGACATTAAAAATGTGTGTTGCAGAGGAGACTCTTTCAAGAGCATATTTATTAGACAGTATTACAAGAAAGTGAGGAATTAACGACTGAATTTCACAACAATCAAACTATTTCATATGATGCAATTATATTTTAAATTTAATATCTTTGGAACTCAACGATAGTTTAAGCCACAGATTATAATCATAAGTAAATATTCCTTCTGATGTTGCCTTCAATGTGTTTACATAGATATATTTGTCACATTGTGCTAAATCTTGTGATTTTACTAAAGAATAAATCTTCCAAAAAGTTAAATATTCATATCCCTACATATAAAATGAGAGTGTACAACTTACTATTTAATAATAATAAAACCAAAACAATCAAATAAATAAACACTGAAAGCATGGGAATCCCAAACTTGACTTTCTTGTTGCTCTAGTCTGTTAGGAAATCTGTTGTTTATAAACTGTAGTCTATTAAGCCACTCTGAAGTTCAGTGTTAACCTTTCAGAGTTCAGCTGCTGTCTCTCCCATTGAAGTTACTGCTGGCAGTTACATAATAATTTCAATGCCACCCTTCAGCAGCAAGAACAACCACACACACACACAGCACAAAAAACCTCAAAAGAACAAAAACACAAGCTAATTCACAAAGTACTTAGAAATTGTCAGCAAGAAACAGAAATTGGGTGGCATTGGAAATGAGTGGGTGGGTGGGTGCTGGAATCCATGCTACGTGTAAAGAAATTTGAAGTTAGAAGCAAGTGTTGGGGAAGTCTGTGGGGATAAACACAAAAAATAAAACTAGAACTATCATATGATTCAAAAATCCCACTTCTGGGTGTGAATTCAAAAGAGTGGAAATCAGGATATCAAAGCGATATCTGCATTCTCATGATTATTGCAGCACTACTCACAATAGCCAGGATGTGGAAACAACCTAGATGTCCATTGACAAACGAATGGAGAAAGAAAATGTGTTATATACATACAATGGAATATTATTTAGCCTTAAAAAGGAAGGAAATCTGGCCATATGCAATAACTTGGATGAACCTTGAGACATTCTAAATGAAATAAGCCATTCACAGAAGGACTGGTATTGCATGATTCTGTTTATATGATGGTATCTAAAATAGTCAAACTCATAGAAGCAGAGAGTAGAATGGCAGTTGCCAGGGGCTGTGGGACAGGGAAATGGAAGTTGTTGTTAAATGTGGGTCTAAAGTTTCAGTTATGCTAGACGAATAGGCTCTAGAGAGCTGCTGTACAACACAGTGTCTGTTGTCAACAGTACTGTACCATGCACTTAAAAGTTTGTTAAGAGGGTAGATCTCATGATAAGTGTTCTTACCATAATAAATTTAAAAAAAGAAAGAAAGAAAGAGAGGTATGGAGAGCCCATCATACATCACGCACTGGTTATACATAAGCCACTGGAGAAAGAACAGCAATATCTCCTTGTGATGGATGCCACTTACAATAAAGAGGGTGAACTCCAGAAAGGTTAAGTACTTTGCCCCAAATCACAAAACTAGAAGTGTTAGACTTCATCATGATGTCATGGTTAGGTCATGATGAGGTCATCTTTGGAAGGGAAGGGTGGAGGGATAGTTAATCATTTGCATCTTCTACCAAAACTATGAAAGCCAGAAGCCACAGGTTGGCGGTTCCCCAGTCACAGGTTGCATTCCACCCCCATTGGAAAAGAAGGCTTTTAGATCAGTCTACACTGGGTGAAGTAACTGCAGAAATAGGGTGCAACTTGTGCGCCAAGGAAGCACCTGCAGAAGGCCCAGGAGGCACCCAGGAAGTGATAATACTGTTCCTGTCCACGCAGAAGATCAGCTTTCCCTTACCTGGATATAGATCAGATTTTGTAAATGTAGCTTTTCCAGCAATCCAGACATCTGAAATAGGACGGGTCTTCCTTCAATTCTAAAGTAATTAGCAGTCACTCTCTGGAGTTCTGAGGTCAGCTAATGTGTTCCTATGATCTGTCCCCTAGATTTATCTGCAGGAATCAGAAGCAGAGCCCTGATTAGAAAAGACCTCCATTGACATCGTGGGATGCCCTCCCATTCCTTGTCTAAACAGGTCTAATTCTCAGAGTTTCCACACATAACATAAGGCTTATCTTTTCCAACGTTCAAAGGGAAGATCATAATTGCCTCTTCAAAAAAAATGTTTTGATTTTGAAACTTGATAAACCTTCCAAATAATGATTGGCTTATATTTACCTAATTCTTATTCATCGGTGAGTGTCTAAAAGAAATCATTATTAAACCTAGCTCACTGATTGCTTTCATTAAGTGTTAAATAATAAATAATGCATTTCTACTTCAACTAATCTACTCAGACATCTCACAGGCCAAACGCTTCAGTGGAAATGTTCTAAGCTACAGAATCAATCTGCAGCCTCACTCTGCCTCATGACATCTTGAGTTCCCTAAAAACGAGCTTTTAATTCCAGTTACAAAGTAAATGGATAATTTAGATGACCATGTTCTGCCATCGTGCTGAAACTAATAAGTAAGATGAGGTGCTGTCATGACAGTTTGCAACTTTACTCAAGGCAGAATTTGGAATGAATATGCCCTCCCCCCAAAATTAGAATTTTGTTACTGAGTCCAAGCTCGGACTGCTTGCCACCCAAAAGGCCAATAAATCGAGAGACTAGCTGTTGAGGCAAGGAATAGTGACTTTATTTGGAAAGCCAGCAGACTGAGAAGATGGTGGACTAGTGTCCCAAAGAACCACCTTACCTGAGTTAGAATTCAAGTTTCTTTTATACTAAAAGGGGAGGGGAGTGGTTGGTTGTTGCAGACTTCTTGGTGTCAGAATCCTTTGTTCTTGCATTTGTCCACCTAGCTCAAGTCATAATATTCCTGTAAACCTCCAACAAGACAAATGTTATTCTCTGTTCTGTAACTTTTTGTCTCTATATGAGAGGAAAAAGTGTTATACCTTTAAAAGTCAGAGTCTTGAGAATGGGCTATCCTGTATATTTTAGGCGGTAGGCAACATTCTTAACTTGTAGCAAAAGCAAGAGAATACAAAGGTTAAAGTAAAAGAAACAGATCCAATATGGAGTCAGATTTGTTCTTCCCTATTACAATTTGCTTCTTAATCTTATATGCTTGTATATTTTTCACTTTAACGTGAGGCTCTTCAAGTATCCAAGACTGTTTTTTCATAGTGCTGTGTATTGTCCCATTACTGTGGGGTTTACTAAATGATTCAAATTCTACCATTTTCCTAGCATTGCTAAAAAAAAATGAACAAAAACTCTGAGGACTCAAGATACCAAAAACCCTTTACATAATGTTAGCTGTTATTTTTGCATATTCCCTTCTGATTCTTCTCTAGATACATAAATATTTTATGTGGTTGAAATCATACTGTATATACCATTTTCTAACCCTTTTTATAGTAATCATATTGAAAATGTTTCCCTGTGGCAAGAGGTTTTGTAATTATTAATTTTAATTATAATGCCATAACCTATTTAAATAATGAAGCATGATTTAACTCTCCCATTAATTTTGGAAATTCAGTTTGCTTCTGTATTTTTTTTTTTTTTTTTTTTTTGGTATGTGGGCCTCTCACTGCTGTGACCTCTCCTGTTGTGGAGCACAGGCTCCGGACGTGCAGGCTCAGCGGCCGTGGCTCACGGGCCCAGCCGCTCCGTGGCACATGGGATCCTCCCAGTCCGGGGCACGAACCTGTGTCCCCTGCATCGGCAGGCGGACTCTCAACCACTGAGCCACCAGGGAAGCCCTGCGTCTGTATTTTATTAAATAATTAATGCTGAATAATCCTGTGCATAGAGGTTCCCCTGCCCCCTCTTTTTTTGGGAGTCAAGAATCTAAAGATATATAGTCCAAGTGCCACATGTGAGCATGCAAGTTCACCAGAGTGTCCTCAGGTTAAAACACTAATGCTTTGTAAAATGTACGGTAATACAATAAACAGAAAGTTACTTCATTTTAATGTATATTTTAATTACTAATGAGTTTGAAATTTTTCCCATGTCTGTGATCATCAACTGAATTTCATCTTGTACTTATGCATATCATTTGGTTATGTATCTATTGGGATCACTGCTTTATCTTTTTTGGGAGATTTCTTTCATATTTGGCAGGATTTGTAAGCACATCTACAAGCATAGTAGAAGATAAAATGCAATGAATTGAAAGCAAGGGTAATTAGAGTACATTTCACATGCTTGTAATCTCAAGGAGTTACAAATATATATATTTTGAAGTAGGAGATAGAAAGTTCCCTGGAGGCAGCACCTCCCTTCCTTTGTTCCTTTGCACAGTCTTCTTAGTGAAGAGTCCTCCATAAATTGTTTTGAAATTGACTTAGGTACCTTGTACCTTGTTATCTCTGCTCTCTCTGAGCACCCTTTCTATCCAAGTATTGCACTCTTTGTCATCCTCGAGAACTTTAAACATCACCTTTTCTAGGCTGAGTTTGCAGTTCCTCATCTTCTGCTGCCTCCCCTTCTGCATACACCTCTCCCCTCTGGCTCACAACGTCTTGTAGTTACTTGTTTACACCTTAGTCTCCTCAGTGGACTGTGAGCTCCTGTGAGAGGACAACAGGAGCTGTACATTTTCCTCTCTGCATCCGTAGTGTATAAAATGGTGCCAGGAAGAGATTGGGTGCTCAATAACTGCCTGTAGGTATGCAACCAATGTTTGTAGTGCCTAGTGAATGCTTAAGAGATTAAATTTCATATCAATATCACTTTTGTAATCCTATCATCTTTTTTTAAAACATCTTTATTGGAGTATAATTGCTTTACAATGTTTTGTTAATTTCTGCTGTATAACAAAGTGAATCAGCTATACATATACATATATCACCATATCTTCTCCCTCTTGTGTCTCCCTCCCACCCTCCCTATCCCACCTCTCTAGGTAGACACAAAACACCGAGCTGATCTCCCTGTGCTATGCAGCTGCTTCCCACTAGCTATCTATTTTTCATTTGGTAGTATATATATGTCCATGCCACTCTCTCACTTCATCCCAGCTTAACCTTCCCCCTCCCCGTGTCCTCAAGTCCATTCTCTACGTCTGCATCTTTATTCCTGTCCTGCCCCTAGGTTCTTCAGAACCAGCTTTTTGGTTTTTTTTTTTTGGATTCCAAATATATGTGTTAGCATACTGTATTTGTTTTTCTCTTTCTGACTTACTTCACTCTGTATGACAGACTCTAGGTCCATCCACCTCACTACAAATAATTCAGTTTCTTTTTTTATGGCTGAATAATATTCCACTGTATATATGTGCCACATCTTCTTTATCCATTCATCTGTCAGTGGACACTTAGGTTGCTTCTATGTCCTGGCTATTGTAAATAGAGCTGAAATGAACATATTGGTACATGACTCTTTTTGAATTATGGTTTTCTCAGGGTATTCCCATCATCTTCTTTTAGGGTCTAAATCAACTCTTAGTTATAAAGGTCCTGGAGCCATATCTGAACTTCCTCAAAGTTTTAGCTGTCTCCAGTGGATGCGAGCACTCCCCGCTTACCCCCTGTATGGGATGAGCCCAGGAATCCATGCCAAGCTCTCAGGATGTGGTCCAGGCTCCGTTTGGTTTGTTTGATGTTGAACTCCCTCTAGACATGATGAAGTGACTGATGGCCATGAAATAGAAACTATTTTAATGTCAACAAAGTGGATTCTGCTCTACTTTTCCTCTCTGTTGTTTCATCACACAAACTTTTTACAGAGTCTTGCTCACCCCTACACACCATGGTTAGTTCCATAAAATAATGTCACTGTTCTGTGAAACACTTAAAAATATTTGTGTACATTGTACGCAACTGCCATCTTTGAGAAGGAAAGATACATATGTTCATGCCCCTGTGGGAGAACAAACTTAGAAACTCAAACATACTCATTTTTTGTCCCAAATAAACACAATTGTTAGATCCAATTAGACACTGGAGAAGACAGAGACCAGTGTGTTGGTGCAAAGAGTGAGATGAATTCATGAGATTCTTGAAGGTTAAGGTTTTTCATTCTGTTGTTTAGAGAAAACTATATGGCATGCTTGAAAGAAGTTATGATAGCCTTGTTTATATTTTTCTTTATATCATGATTATTAATAAGAAAATTGTTCTTGGACATGACTTTTTAGCAGGCATGTAAAGTGCCTCAGTTGAGCATTTACTTCAATGATGATGGAGATTTGAGGTGCAAATCATGTCTATAATTTATTTTCAAAATTATGTGACAATAGCACTTAGAAACATTCATACTGGGGAACTGCTTATAATCATGACCTAATGATGTTACTGTGACTTTGATAGTGAAGTAAACAACAAAATCAATATTGTCCCAGCCAGGAAATCTGCAGAAGTAAACCATTTGATCTTTGTACTTGAGTGCCTTGCCCTGTGACAGGTTCAGCAAATAGTGATGCCAAGTCTTGTCCCAGCTTACCTCCCACAAGAATACAAGCATTTAAGAATGAAAGATGCAAGACAAACACAGTGAATGCTCCCCATATCTTTTAATATCATAAAGGTAGTGGCCCTACCACTAGGAATTTCCAGTTGGCTTCTTACACAAACAACATCTCACTGAGTAAGGGAGAGGGGTTACTTGAATGTGAGGATGTTGATTTTGCTCCCAATGCAGTATTCTTGAGCTACAGATTCTTACTAATATACAGTAAATACACTTCATTAAATGGGTGACTTTCACAGCAGGAGAGTTTCATTTGGAAAACCACAAGTGGATTGAATGTACTAACATAACAGTGAGAAAAGTTGTCTGTACATTTTGTAACTGCATACCAAGAGGCCATCACTGACAGATAAGAATGCTACTGCTTGTGGTGACAGTGGGTAGCCACACTGTGGAATTTAAAAAAAAAAATCTGTCTGCAAAATAAGCACTTCTCTTTTAAAAAGGGAACTTAGATTTAGACTCATTTATGAGAATCAAACAGTTGTATCAACTTCAGCTTAGAAGAAATTCACCTTTTGTTTTTCTTAATTTTTCCTGTTACCCAGATAGGGTAAATAAATTCTGGATCATCAGCTAAGATTTCCAAATACTCCTTCTGAACCAGGGTTTCTAAACTGCAGCACTGTTGACATTTTTTTTTTCTTTTTTTTGGGGGGTGGTACGCGGGCCTCTCACTGTTGTGGCCTCTCCCGTTGTGGAGCACAGGCTCCGGACGCGCAGGCTCAGCAGCCATGGCTCACAGGCCTAGCTGCTCCGCGGCATGTGGGATGCACCCGGACCGCGGCACGAACCTGTGTCCCCTGCATCGGCAGGCGGACTCTCAACCACTGTGCCACCAGGGAAGCCCACTGTTGACATTTTGATCCCAATCATTCCTTGCTACGGGGTGTCTGGTGCGCTGTAAGATGTTGAGCAGCATCCCTGGCTTCTATCCACCAGATGCAGTGGTCCTCCCTTCCCCTCGTTATGGCAATCGAAAATGTATGCAGACATTGCCCACTGTGCCCCGCACTGGCAACCACTGTTCCCCTGCTGGGGAACCACTACTCTAAGCCAAACCAAACCAAACCAAACCAAAACTGGACAAGAAATCCAGGAAGCTGACTTTAGTTTTGCCTTTGTTGCTTCTTCACAAATCAAGTCCTTCTGCCTTCATTGTCCCCTTTTCACAGCTGTGAAATGGGCTCAATGCCATTTGCTTCATTCACCCCATAGAAATATGGCAGAGTCACTGACACAGTGCCTGGCACATTGGAAGTACTCAAGAGAGATTTGAAGAATGAATGAAGGGTGAATGAATGTACCTGAACAACGAGCATTATCTCCAGGGAAGAGGGCATCATCTTTTTACAGGTCCCCCTGCAACTACAGAGGCTCCCACCTTTTGTTTATATCTAAGTTCCCACAGCGTGGCTGGAAGGTGGGAGACTTGCCCAAGCACTGCATGTCTGCTTTTTTTAGGTACTAGATCAGACTTGCACAACTGACAGTTCTAACCCCTCACAGAGTAATCCCAGTAGTATATGCATATGTTTTTGTTTTTGTTGGCTAATCATTTTTTTGTTTGTTTTTGATTGTCAAAATGTCAAATTAGACTCATACCATGGGGAAGCTCATACAAAAACAGAACTTCTTGGTTCTACCATACTCTTCCTTAAGAAGTTTACATCCCTTTCTCCTGATGCTAGTAGGATTCATCCTGTTCCTTTACTTTAAAGTTTCCTCCTATTTCTCCCTGCCCTCCACCCCAACAAAGGCTTAATGTACATATAGACACATGTGTACATTTAAAACAAAAAGCCCACTTTAGATTCTTTTGCTTGTTGTAAGTGACTGAGTTAAACCACAAAATAAATCACTGTAGAAAAGAAAAGAAGAAATACTAATAGCTTTATATATATATCTTCTGTAGAAGAAAAAAGACCAATCATTAACAGGGAGTAATAAAATTAACCCACAGGGTTTAACAAGTAGCCCAGAAATTTACTGACATTGTTATCTGGACACTTATAGAAAATATCTTTGAATTATAGAAACTCCTGCTTTACTTCTCCAAACTCTTCCGGAAAGGCTTTCTAAACACATTTATTTTTAAGATGACACTATGGGAAAGCTATTGTAGCCTGGCTTAATTAATGTATTCAAGAAATGATGTAAATATGGAGTTGAGAAAACTTAAGTTCCTCATAAGTTTTGCCGGCTTTCCAAACAGGTTTGTTTTTCAGGTTATCTTTATTTTGTGATTTTGTGAAATCTGGCATGCAGCTAGAATATTAAAAACAACAATTAGGGGCCTCCCTGGTGGCGCAAGTGGTTGAGAGTCCGCCTGCCGATGCAGGGGATACGGGTTCGTGCCCCGGTCTGGGAGGATCCCATATGCCGCGGAGCGGCTGGGCCCGTGAGCCATGGCCGCTGAGCCTGCGCGTCCGGAGCCTGTGCTCTGCAACGGGGGAGGCCACAACAGTGAGAGGCCCGCATACCGCAAAAAAAAAAAAAAAAAAAAAAAAAAAAACAATTAGTATAAATAAATAAATATTATCTTCTCTGCTGATTATTTTGATAATTGATAGACTAACTTGTCACAAAGTTCAATTATATTATCCTCACATAGCTAAGAATATAGAACAATATTCCTGAAGTAGAAAGGAAATATCGTTGACAACAAAAACAGTGATATGAGAGGCACTGAAAAGTTGGAATTTATAATAACAATAACAAGCAGAATTTCTACTTTCAAAATGCCATTTTGCACATTGAATATTGACAAATTAAGTAAGCAAATAAAGGAAAGTTCATGAATGCCACATAGAGATGTGTCAAGACATTAAAATTATAGGCCTAGTAGTAATCTGATATCCTATTAGGGAAGCCCCCTTCTGATCTCCTTGGATACTCTCTGGTCCCATCCAATCCACTCTCTACTTGACAGCCCGTGACTTTTTCAAAGTACAGATGTGGTTCCATTTATGAGTGTGATGACCAGAGCCCTATCTGCCTCCCGGGGCATATACCATGTCTACCTTTTCTCAACATTGGATATCCCCCATCTTGCATCGTGCTCAAGGCAGAATAAGTACTTAAGAGCCACGGATGGAATTCATGAATACATAGTCATTACCCCCATCCCTTCTCTCCTCTCTCATTCCTACCCAGGTGAGTCCGTTGGACAGTCATGACTTTTGTTTTGTCACTGGGAACTGAAATGTCCCCCAGCTGGTGTCCTTGTCCTGGCTCTAGCTCTGCCTCCTCAGGATGGATTGAATTTCACCCTTTTCTATGTCATGGCCCCCTACACACTTGAAGCAGTTGTCTTCTCTGAGTCCTCTTTGGCCAATTTGTTTCATTTTCATTCATCACACATTTCTTCATTTGCATTTCTGCCAGAATATTATTAGCTGTCCTATCAGCTTGTTCAAAGTTCTGTCTCTCTTATGGGAGAATGGTGAAAATCAGACCTGGACAGATTTATGGGTGAGTTTCCTCATCTATTACTAAATAGTTAAACCCTTGGTGCTGGGGGGTGAAGGGGGCTGCTAGTCATTGTATCAGATGACATCCGAAGAGGCATAATAATGGCAGACTGATACAAAGGGAAAGTTTTACAATATTGTCTGTGACAGGCATAGCCTGTCAAAATTGATGAGAACATACCATCATTTATAAATTGTCACTCCATTTGTATTTCTACTTCCAAAGCTAGATTTTTTAAGAATGAGTTTGCTGTTCTGCCTTTTTCCTTAGAGATGGGTAGAAAACTCCAGTGATTTTAATTAAGGGATAAAGCATATGCATTTCCACAAAGGTTTGGATTGATCTAAACCTCTCAGCTCTACAGATACCTTGGGAGAACTAGGGAATAAGAGAGAATCAGACTGGAGGCATGATCTGGTCTGTGCCACACAGTCTCTTGGCCAGGTCATCTGTGTGGACACAGCATGAGATCTTCGGACATTTGAGCAAACCTGACTAAAGCCATTTCAGCACAATGATGTGATGTTGATTTAGATTTCTCCTGGAAGTAGATACTTCAAGCCCAGGCTGTCAAAGAGTCTGAAGATATTTTAATACATCTCTTTGTAGGTCCACCGATGAAAGTGCTACCTAAGTACAGCATAGGAATCATAATTGCTATTTACTGTTGTTACTGAAAGTGTGGTTCTTCATCTTGATAGTGAGACCTAATGTTAGATGGGTATCGACAAACCATCGTCTGATTTAATCATCTTTCTGGCCATTTTTATTTATAAATGAATCTTCTGTCAATATCAAATTCTCATTAGCATTATTAGAATTCTACACGCTCCTTGTTGGGATCATGTAAAATTGATGGGATCAAATTTCTATTAAATGCAGTGCATTTATACTGAGCATTCTGGAAGCCTTGGATCATATCTTGTAAATAAACATTACATTCAGTGATATCACCTTTCATTTTAAAAGGGTCTTTAGAAAGCTTTTAAAATGGCGCAGGGATGGAGCACTCATTATTAAGATTGGAGGGAATGGAGCAATCATTTTATGCACATGGAATTTCTGGGTAATAAGTGCAAATTAACATTACAGAGAAATTGATTTGAACAAAGTATATCGAAATTGAGATAGGCTCCTCAGATTAAGAGCAAAAGTTTTTTCGTGTATTTATTTGCCCAGAGGTTTTCCAATCATTATAAAAACTAGAGTTTTCCACGTTGGCCCTCAGTTATAATGGGGCATAGAGCTGGATACAGAACACCGTTCAAATGATGAAACATTTTTTTCAAAGATCCAGGAACAGCTGCTGCTTATTGAGTTACCAACACCACTTCCTGAAGAATGTGATTTTGTTTCAAAGATAGCCAAGTCCTGACCAGGCTGTGTCAGCTTAGTTTGAGCTATGATAACGTGGCATGTTGTTGTCATATTATTATTAGGTACATTTCATTAAGTGATTCCAGATCCTTCTCCCTTTTACTTGGGGAGGGGAGGCTTTATTGATTTCGGAGACTATAAATCGAAATGGCACTTTTATGATTGAAAGATATATACCAGTTAGAGGATTTGTATGATGTTTTAGGAAAATTAGAAAATTTCATAAACTCTAAAGAAAGAAAGATTCATGGGGTAGAATCTGGATTGCAAAATGCATGGAAGCTTACTGGAATCTGTGAACTTGTTAGGGTTACAAGAAAGATTCTGACTTGCTTGCCAAGTCTCCCTCCTGTGGGATTAAGTTTAAGGCCGACTTTCAAAGTATTTCTTGTGCTGCAAGATTTTGGAATGTCTCTTCAGTGAGACAGCTAAAATACCGTTGGTACTTTTAGCTCATTCAACTTGTCTCCACCCTACATTTTCAAACTATTTTTCTGCTAAACAATGTAAATATAGAGAGAACTTTTGTACTTAACTTAAGATGGAACATCTTCACCGTAATCCTCTTTTAGGTAAAAATAAACATTTTGTCATCAAAAAGATTCTTGACCTGCAATGAAATTACCTTTCAAATTAAATGAAACTGTGAACTGTGAAACTTAAAGAAGAATGAAAAATATCCATACAAGTTCATACAAGAAGACCATTATTGTCAGTAAATATTTTTATTGTCTTCAAAGGCTAGAAAAATATATGGAATAATTAAATCCAAGTAATTCCAAAATGTATTTTGACCTGAAAAATCCCACTCTTAAGGACTTATTCTGAAGGAATCAATCAGGACATACAAAAACATATTCTTAAAATGATATTCCTTGCAGAATTTTTTATAACAGAAAAAGGTCTTTTCATTCAGTAAAATGCTAACAGATATTCACAATTCTTTTGGAGGACTACAGTTATATTGTAAAGATGTCCACTATTGACTTAAAACAGAGGTATTCCACAATGTTACATGATCATTTCTCAGGAAAGTATTCTTTTTTTTGTGTGTGTGGTACACGGGCCTCTCACTGTTGTGGCCTCTCCCATTGCAGAGCACAGGTTCCAGACGTGCAGGCTCAGCGGCCACGGCTCACGGGCCCAGCCACTCTGCGGCATGTGGGATCTTCCCGGACCGGGGCACGAACCCATGTCCCCTGCATTGGTGGTGGACTCTCAACCACTGCGCCACCAGGGAAGTCCAGAAAGTATTCTTATTAATCGTTTTTCTATTTGTATGCTATCAATTAAAAAGGGGGATTTAGAGCAACTTCTTGTATGAAGGCTAGACTTAACTAACAAAACCTGTAACAATTAAACAACCATTAGATGAAGTTCAGTCTTCCAAGGAACTTATCAATTTTGGATTTTGACTGTTGGAAAATGACTTTGCTAGTGTACTAAGCAGTCATGGTTTACTTTTGGCATATCTATTAAGCAAAGTAGGTATTTCATAGGACATTTCTAGAGTCATGTTACTTTGAGGTCTTTGGTTCCTTAGTCAAGGAGGATGTGAAAGCTACAAGTGGAGGATGGTTCCTGGAGCATAGCGGTTCATAGATGCATGCTGAGTAAATGAATGGATAACTGCATTTGTGCCAGGGTAACCCTGAGGCGATTTGGCAAGTTTTTAATCTTTCATTCATTTAGAAACCTTAACAGAACACCTGCTATGTTGAAGTGCTGGGGATACGGGTGTCAGAAAACACTGCTCAGAAGGAGTATGTGATCTAGTGTGGGTCTGATCTGATCAGATCATCCTAATATACGTTTAGGAAGAAAAAAATGTAGAAAGCTTTGTGCAGGGAATTATGGGAACCCTGAGAAAGGTACGGTCACCAACTTGTCCTGGTTTGCCCAAGACCTTTTTGTTTTTAGCACTGAAAGTATGGAAACCTCTTCAGCCTCAGACAAATGGAGGTGGTTGGTCATCTTAGAAAAGGCATCTAACCCAGCTAAGGCTTTCTGGAGGAGGTGGTCCTGGACTTCTGGGCTGAATCTTCAAGTCAGGAAGGGACAAGCACGGCAAGGGTGTGTTGTATGTAAAGGGTCAGGGTGAGGATCGCGGGCGGATTCCAGGCAGAGGAGAGACTGCGGGAGTAGAGAAGCAGTACAGTGTATGTAAGGAAGTGTTAGTTGGTGGGGATGGAGCTGGGGAAAGGCCTCAGCTGTGATCTGGCCTCAGCTGACTAAGGCCTGATCACAGAGGGTGGAGGGGCTTAGGTAAGTGCATAGCTTGCTAGGGCTGCTGGAACATAGCACCACACAATGGGTGGCTTAAACAACAGAAATTTATTGTCTTGTGGTTCTGGGGACCAGAAGTCCTAGATCAAGGTATCAGCAGGGTTGATTCCTTCTGAGGCTCTAAGGGGGAATCTGTTCCATCCCTCTCCCCTAGTCTGAAGGTTGCTGGCAGTCTTTGAGTCCTTAGCTTGTAGAAGCATCATCACACAGATCCCTGCTTTCATCTTCACATGGTGTTCTCCGTGTGTGTGTGTGTGTGTGTGTGTGTGTGTGTGTGTGTGTGTTTTCAAGTTTCCCCTTTTTATAATGATACCAGTCATAATGGATTTAGGCCCCCCTAATGACCTTATCTTATTTCAACTAATTATATCTGCAATGACCCTATTTCCAAAGAAGGTTACCTTTTAAGCTACTGGAGGTTAGGATGTCAACATATGAGTTTCTGGAGGCTGTAACTCAACTTGTTACAGTGAAGATGGATGAAAAAGTTTAAGCGGGCACCCTAAGAGGCCTGGTGGCCTTCAGCCTAGGAAATCTGCTCTCATCATTGGTTCATGGTGGCAGAGACCCCAGTAGGGCAGAGGTAGATCTCACTTCAGTTCCTAATAAGGGAACAGAGCCAAGCACTGGGAAGAGGGCCCGAGGTCACCCAGTCCTCCGGCTGTGGATCTGAGAAGGGGCTGACCACGTGGACAGTGAGAGGAGCAAGGGGCGAGGGCCACCTATTCCCATCAGCAAACACTGGGTCTGCTGAGATCTCTCCTCAGTTTGGAATAAACTGGATAAAACACAACCTACAATAATTACTCTAGGTCCAGAGGAAAGACGTGACATTCTGAGGAACGTATTCCGAGGAAGCCTTCTAAACACTGTTTACCAAGGTAACCAGAAGAAAACAATTTAGCAATTGGGATGCAAAAATATATGGTCTCTCCGAAACAGCAGCTAAAAGCTGTGATGAGATGACAGTGACCTAAATAGATACCTAGATGGAATAGGAAGTATTGAAAAGAAAGAAAACATCAAGTAGGATCAAAAGCTTAATTACCTACTGTTCACTGCAGAATTGACACTACCAAGAATAGCAGTTAGAGTTCTCCTAGAACACAGAAGTTAAGGACACAAGGATGAGAAGGATGGAAGAGAAACTGAAAGGCAAAGGGCCAAAAAACAGAGATTTCACATGCAATTATGGGTATTTATGAAAAAAGGCCAGGCTAATTAGAAAAGAAGGTAGTTGAAGAAAATATTCTTGACCTAAAAAGATACCTAACTGTAAATACATTTAGGCTTTGTTTTCATATATTATGATTGTACATTTAATTTTCATGAAGTTGTGATCATATTATACATGTGTGTTATTTCAATCTTTTCCTCTTAACATTATATATGAGCATTTCCCGTGTCATTAGATAAATTACACAAGGGATTTTTGATGGTCACATTCTATTTCATCATATGACTGTACTGTCCTATGATAATTTAAGTATTCCATCATTTTATTTTGAGATTTTGCTTTCTACAAATAATGCTGCACTGTATATGTTTGCTTACTTTTTTTTTTTCTTATGGCACACATTATTTCTGAAAGATCATTTCCTAGAAGTTGAATTACTGGGTCAAAGGACATGTAAACCAGAGATTCCCAGACTAAGATTTCCACAGACCAAGACATTAAAAAAATAGATACAGGACCAAAATAGAGTTGTCTACATTTTTTTTTGTCAAGTGAGTACATTAAGTAAAAAAGCTTATGGTATAGAATGATTATTCATAACAGAGAATATATTTTACACTGAAAATTTGAGAGGATATAATCTCACAATAAAGGATTAGCTTTAAGCCGAATAATTTAGTTCCATGCCAAACTCAGTTTGTTGTCTTTATTATTTTTAATTTTACTCTGTACTGGTGACAATTTGGTCATGAACGGATGGTGACCCATCGGTGGGTGCTTTGTGGAACCATTCTGTGTCTGCAATGTGGTGATGTATTATTTTCTACTTTAAATATACAACTTTCTTTAACTTTTCTCTTTTGAGTTACACATTCTGTAGATGGGTGGATTCAAGCTGAATAGGTCAGTTTGAGTTACCATTCATAGTTCTGAAGTCATAAATCACTCTGTTGGTTATTCTGAAGGCAGATTGAACCTTTCTGCTTTGCAGAAAGGATCCCCGTCTTTTAAGTGAAGTATGGGGGAAGGTTAGTTGTTAAAGGCACAGGCTCTGTATCAGAGAACCCTGGAATCAAATCCTGCTTCTACCACTTTTCTGTGGTGTGGCAAGCCTGAGGGCCATGTCCTGGGCAAGCCCGAGTTTCCTTATTTCAAAAATTGGGGCTGATACTACCACCTACTTTATTAGGTGGTTGTATTTTTCTGGCATATTCTAAATGCTTTAATAAACTTTACCTAGTCTTTCTGCAAATTTCTACTTGTTTTCAAATGCTCTAAATCAAGGGGTGGCAAACATTTTCCCTATAAGGTTAGATGATAAATATTTCAGGTTCTGTGGGCCCTGTGGTCTCTGTCGCAAGTATTCAACTTGACCCTTATCACATGACAGCAACCACAGTCAATAGGAAACCAATGAGTGTAGCTGTATTCCAATACAGCTTTATTTATAAAGCCTGAAATTTGAATTTCATATAATTCTTTTAAGCCAAGTTTTATTTTATTTTTAACACCTTTATTGGAGTATAATTGCCTTACAATGGTGTGTCAGTTTCTGCTGTATCACAAAGTGAATCAGCTATACGTATTCATATATCCCCATATCTCCTCCCTCTTGCGTCTCCCTCCCACCCTCCCTATCCCACCCCTCTAAGTGGTCACAAAGCACCGAGCTGATCTCCCTGTGCTATGCGGTTGCTTCCCACTAGCTATCTATTTTACATTTGGTAGTGTGTATATGTCCATGTCACTCTCTCACTTTGTCCCAGCTTACCTTTCCCCCTCCCAGCCAAATTTTAGAAAAGCAAGGAGAGCTGTATTTCTTGTTCAGGTGACTATTATTGAGGGAAAATCAGGTAATGGAAAAAAGTTTAAAAGAAAAAACGGTGAGCCATGCCCCACCTCCCACTGCGTCCAGGAGCACAGTGGGGCATCCACCCATCACCTTTCCAGGTGGCACAGCACCAGTGACATTTATACATTTTCTTCACCCTCCTAACACTATTGAAGTAGAAACCACCACTGAGACTGTATAGACACCTGCAACCCCCAAGAGCTGCCACCCCAGATGGCACAGCAGGTGATGGGGGGAAGGGAATGGGCCCAGGACAAGACGAGGCTCCCGGCACTCCCCCCTCCCCAGGTGTCCCCTCCCCACTGGGGGGGGTTGTCCCTGCACCCCCCAAACGCCAATCCCGCCGCTATCCTGCTTCAACTGGCAGCCCCCGGACGCTGGCGCAGCGGAGGTGACAGTGCAGTTGTACCTCCTCCAGGTGTGCACGAGGCTCCCGAAGAGCAGACGTCTTCAGGTTGAAGGGGGTGTTGTTACGATACACGGAACACAGAACCAAGGCTGCGTGGAACGCGTCGGCGGAGGGCAGAGTGATTCTGTGGGGAGGGGGGCGCAGGCGCAGGAGCTGAACTCGGCGCCTGTCCTGTCACCGTGAGAGCCAAGCTCACGGCCTGAGGTCTTCCCAACGGCCCCACACGCGAGGCAAGAGGACACCCTCGATGACGTGCCAGTGGCCTGGACGAAGCCACGCTCGAGCCCGGTGACCCTGCAGGATGCGCCACTGGTGCTTCCTGGGCAAGAAGCTTCTCGCGTCCACGCGGGAGCAAACTCCTCGACGGCTCCAACCTCGGCCGAACCAGACGAGGCAACATTGCATGAGGAGCCGCTACCCTTTCTGGCCAACGTTTGCTGCTTTTCAAACAGGAGCTGAAGTCATGTGTGCTGAAATCGAGCCGTGCGTCTTTTACGGGTGTCCGAATTGCGGTGAACTTTCCTCGTACAAGGTACCTGCGTGGTACAAAGCACGGAAACCAAGATGTAACGCCATAAAATGCAAGATGCAGGCAGGGCGGGAGCACCCCGGCCCCGACGCTGGTTACAGGTGGGTCCTGGGATGGGAAGGCTGGTGAGGACAGACCCCAGGGCTCACAGGAGAAAGCTGAGGAGGGGGTGGCCCGAGGCCAGCAGGGTGACCCCAGCGGACGAACGGGCCCAGACAGACCCGTCCCCACTTGGCCAGTGTGACCCGTCCTCACCGGCTGCAACAGTGAGACTGAGCCGGAGGTCTGGGCCGCTGGGCCCCAGGCACCATCCCTGGGCTCTCAGGTCACGGCGGGCGGCCGGGCCAGGAGCTGTGACCACACGGGACAGGGGAGGGTGGGCTCCAAACCTGCTTGATCAACGCTGGTTCTACTTTTCTCTCCAGGAACGAGGTAAAAGATGTGGACGACAGTGAGACTGCCTGCTGTGGCCAGTCCTGAGTCTGGATGTGTGTGTGCAGGAGGTGGGCAGAGAAGACAGGGAGGGAGGGCGGCGTCCAGGGCAGAGGCAGCGGCGGGGACGGGCTGGGCCCCAGGCCGCGGCTTCTTCTGAGAGCAGGCCAAGCGTGGCCCTTTCCCGGGAACGTGAGGCCAGCGCTCCGCTACGTACCCACCCCGCCGACAGCACCTGAAATTCGCTGGGCCCCAGGGCCTCTGGCCGGCGCCTCCAGTCCGCCCCCTCGCCAGCCCTCTGGGCGCACTGGGCACACTCCTGTCCTGGCGGCTTTGCCCTGCCACCCCCGGGGTGGGACACACAGGCCCGGCAGCCTGCCCTTGCTGTTCTCCTGGCCGCGCTGCTGGGGACTCGCCTATCCTTCTCGTCCATGCTCCCCGTTGAGGCCAGATCCTCACCAACGTCAAATGGAAAATGGCCCTCCTGGTCGCAAGCCTTCATGTGCGGACCATTCTCCTCCTGGGCCCCACAGACCTTCACGCGACGGGGGTGGTGGACGCACAGAGCCCTTGTGCCTTCACAGCCCCAGGCGCCTCCTCTGCCCCCAGCTCCCCTCGACGGCAGCAGACGCCCCCATAGTCTCCAGTGGGTCAAGGAGTTACAAGCAGATCCGTCCCAGTAAGTTCCTGACGGGGCCCTGGTGGTGCGTGATGAGTGGGTAGCATGCAGGGCAAGAAACCCGTCCACAGGGCGGGCCACCCCGGAGAGAGGCAGTGTCACAGAGTGTGACAAGATGCTCATCACAGTGCAAAGCGCCCAAATGACAACACAGACCCACAAACCTGGAGAAAACCAAACAAAGGGGGCCATCCCGGCCATGGGAACAAGGAAATGGTGCTTGAGAGGGCCTGGGCCCCCCTCCCTGATCTGACCCCAAGGGCCTGCCGCAGTTGGACCCTCTTGATGTGCTGCTTAGAGGCAAAAACGTAGGATGACGGAGACAGAAGGTAAGAACGTCCACTGCACACACACCTAGTCCCTTCTGCCCCGGGCCCTTAGCAAAGGTGAAGGTGAGCTGGTAAAAGTCCTTGAACTTCAGTGTGTCCTTAAGCTCCAGCTCCAGTCTCAGCAGAAGAGCTTTCAGCTTCTCTGCGCTGTTGCACCCCTGCTTCAAAGTTTACAAGTGGGAACCCCCGGTGTGCTATTTTGCGTCTGGATTTCTGCACCAACATTGTGTGTGTGACTGTGGCCCTCTGGCTGGCTCATTTCCATTGTCACGCAGCACTCCACCGTATTCATATTTTATAACTTCTATGCGCTACTGATGGTAAATATTTTGGCTGTTTCTAGTTTTCTGGTCACAAAGAATGTTGTTAAAAGGTTTCTGTATGTGTATCCTGGCACACAAGTGAATGTGTCAAGGCAGACACCCACCCATGATTTCATAAGTCTTGTTAAAGCTGACTGCCCACCAGCACTGTTCTGGAGCCATCCTGGAAGAGTGAGTTGTGAGGTCCTATTTTGTTGTATTCTGATGTGCACCCCACCATGAATGAGGCTGAGTGCCTGCTTGTATTTTCACTGGCCACTTGGAAAGCATCTTTGGTGAAGGGCTTGGTCAACTCTCTTGCCCATTCTCAATTAGGTTATCTTTTTCTTGTTGTTCTGTGGTAATTCTCTATGCATCAGGGACACAGGCCTTTGTCAGTTGTGTATCTCATGGCCCCCACCCCTCATGTGGAAGCCTCTTCACCTCTCAATGCTGTTTCTTGGTCAGAAGTTCTTATTTTAGTGTACTACACTCTATCAGTCTTCTCTACAGTAATTTTTTTAACATCTTTATTGGAGTATAATTGGTCTACAATGGTGTGTTAGTTTCTGCTTTATAACAAAGTGAATCAGTCATACATATACATACATCCCCATATCTCTTCTCTCTTGTGTCTCCCTCCCTCCCACCCTCCTTATCCCACCCTTCTAGGTGGTCACAAAGCACCGAGCTGATCTCCCTGTGCTATGTGGCTGCTTCCCACTAGCTACCTATTTTACATTTGGTAGCGTATATATGTCCATGTCACTCTCTCACTTCGTCCCAGCTTAACCTTCCCCCTCCCCATGTCCTCAAGTCCATTCTCTACATCTGCGTCTTTATTAGTGTCCTGCCCCTAGGTTCTTCAGAACCAATTTTTTTTTTTAGATTCCATATATGTGTGTTAGCATACGGTATTTGTTTTTCTCTTTCTGACTTGCTTCACTCTGTATGACAGACTCTAGGTCCATCCACCTCACTACAAATAATTCAGTTTCTTTTTTTATGGCTGAGTAATATTCCACTGTATATATGTGCCACATCTTCTTTATCCATTCATCTGTTGATGGACACTTAGGTTGCTTCCATGTCCCAGCTATTGTAAATAGAGCTTCAGTGAACATTGTGGTACATGATTCTTTTTGAATTATGGTTTTCTCGGGGTATATAATGGGATTGCTGGGCGTATGGTAGTTCTATTTTTAGTTTTTTAAGGAACCTCCATACTGTTCTCTATAGTGGCTGTATCAGTTTATGTTCCCACCAACAGTCAGGAGGGTTTCCTTTTCTCCACACCCTCTCCAGCATTTATTGTTTGTAGATTTTTTGATGATGGCCCTTCCGACCAGTGTGGGGTGATACCTCATGGAAGTTTTGATTGGCATTTCTCTAATGGTTAGTGATGTTAAGCATCCTTTCATGTGTCTGTTGGCAATCTGTATATCTTCTTTGGGGCAATGTCTATTTAGGTCTTCTGCCCATTTTTGGATTGGGTTGTTTGTTTTTTTGATATTGAGCTGCATAAGCTGCTTGTAAATTTTGGAGATTAATCCTTTGTCAGTTGCTTCGTTTGCAAATATTTCCTGCCATTCTGAGGGTTGTCTTTTTGTCTTGTTTATGGTTTCCCTTGCTGTGCAAAAGCTTTTAAGTTTCATTAGGTTCCATTTGTTTATTTTTGTTTTTATTTCCATTTCTCTAGGAGGTGGGTCAAAAAGGATCTTGCTGTGATTTATGTTGTAGAGCGTTCTGCCTATGTTTTCCTCTAAGAGTTTTATAATGTCTGGACTTACATTTAGGTCTTTAATCCATTTTGAGTTTATTTTTGTGTATGGTGTTAGGGAGTGTTCTAATCTCATTCTTTTACACATAGCTGTCCGGTTTTCCCAGCACCACTTATTGAAGGGGCTGTGTTTTCTCCATTGTATATTCTTGCCTCCTTTATCAAAAATAAGGTGACCATATGTGCCTGGGTTTATCTCTGGGCTTTCTATCCTGTTCCATTGATGTATATTTCTGTTTCTGTGCCAGTACCATACCTCTACAGTGATTTTTGATGACGTTTTACAACCTGCCCTATGGCATGGCCATAAGGATATTCTCCTCCATTATTTTCTGAAGGTTTTCTGCCTTCAGCCTTTCACACCGAGATCTACAACCCACTTGAACTGACTTTCATGTACGGTGTGAGGTAGAGATCAAGATGCATTTTTTTCCATACGACTAGCCAATTCTCTCAGGACCATTTACTGAAAAGCTGTCCTTTCTCCACTTCTCTAAAGGGCCACCTTCCCCATAAATCAAGTGTTCCTGTAAACATGGATTTGTTTCTGGGCTCTCCATTCTGCTCCACTGGCCTATTCATCTATTCTGGCCCCCAATTCCATGTACTCCTAATTACTGTAACTTGAAAAGTCCCATGTTATGCACTGAGATAATATCCACCCCCTCACTTTTCTGTTACTGTGATAAATTACATTGATCAACTTTGTAATGTTAAAAAAAATCTTGCATTCCTGGACTACAACAAACTCTGGCATGACAAATTATCGTGGTTTTTTGGTTGATTTGTTTTGGGGGCTCAATTTATTTTGCTGAAAATTTGTTTAGGATATTTGTACCTTATGTTCATCATATGCATCTTGTGATTCTTATGACTGAGAGCAGCCTGTAATTTTCCATTCTCAAAATGTCCTTTCTAGGTCTTATTATCTAGGTTGTGCTAGCCTCAAAACATATTGGGGAGTGCTTCCTCCTGTACTATTCTCTGGAAGAGGTGGTGTGAAATTGGTGTTATTCTCTTTATTAAAACTTGGTAGGATGTGCCAGTGAACCAGTCCTGGCCAAGAGTTTTCTCTTTGAAAAGATGTTAAATTATGGGTTCAGATTCTTTAAGAGTTATGGAACCATTTCTTCACATGCCCATTTCAGTAAGTTGTCATTTTTAAAGAACTTGTCTATTTCATTTAGGTTTTCAAATTTACTAACAAAGTTGTTCATAATACTTTCATCCTTTAATCTGTAGGGTCTATAGTGATGTCTCCCTTTCATTCTATATTGGTTATTTGTTATTCATTACTTTATAAGTCTTCAAATAACAAGCTTTTGGCTTTACAAATCCTTTCTACTTACAACTTTTAAGAACTTTCATTAAATTACTGCCTGTTTAAAAAAATTAATTCTTCTCTCTACACTCTTTGTGTTTAACTTCTTGCTCTTTACTTTGAGAGAAATAGATGGATGCTTTCCTTACTGATTTTCAACTTTTCTTTATAAAATATGCATTTAAGAAGCTGAATCCTGCAAGTTTTCATAAGTAGTGTTTTATCATTCAAAATAATTTCTAATTTCCATTGTACCTTCTTTCTCAACCCAAGGGTTATTCAGAGGTATAATATCCACACATATTTCAACCTATCTATCTTTTTGTTATATTCCTCACTTGATTGTATTGTGCTCAGAAAATATGCTCTGTTTCATTTCAAGTCTTTAAAATTTGTTGCAACTTACTTTATGGCCCAGTTTATGGTCAATATTTATAAACGTTCTATGTCTTTTTGTAAAGAATATGTATTCTTCAGCATCAAGGGCAGTGTTCTATTTCCTTTTCCAAATCTTCTATTTCCTTACTGATTTTTCATCCACTTATTCTACCAGTTGGTAAGATGTATGTGAGAATTCCCCACTTTGCTTGTAGATTTGTATCTTTCTCTTTTTTTTTTTTTTTTTTTTTTTCTTTTTGCGGTATGTGGGCCTCTCACTGTTGTGGCCTCTCCCGTTGCGGAGCACAGGCTCCGGATGCGCAGGCCCAGCCGCTCCGCGGCATATGGGATCCTCCCAGACCAGGGCACGAACCCGTATCCCCTGCATCGGCAGGCGGACTCTTAACCACTTGCGCCACCAGGGAGGCCCTGTATCTTTCTCTTTAGAGTGTTAACTTCTGCTTTAAATAAACTATTACCCTCCTGGTGAAATAAAATTTTTATCATTAAGAAATGTCCTTCAGGGGCTTCCCTGGTGGTGCAGTGGTTGATAGTCTGCCTGCCGATGCAGGAGACACGGGTTTGTGCCCCTGTCTGGGAAGATCCCACATGCCACGGAGCGGCTGGTCCCGTGAACCGTGGCTGCTGAGCCTGCGTGTCCAGAGCCTGTGCTCCACAATGGGAGAGGCCATGACAGTGAGAGGCCAGCATACCACAAAAAAAAAAAAAAAAAAAAAAAAAAAAAAAGAAATGTGCTTCAGATTCCCCCTCCCTTCCTCTCCCTCCTCTTTTTCCCTCTTTCCTTCCTTCCCTCCCTCCCCCTTCCTTCCTTTCCTCCCTCCCTCCTCCCTTCCCTCCTCCCTTCTTCCACTCCTCTCCTCCCTCTTTCCCTCCCTCCTCCCTTCCTTCCCTCCCTTCCTTCCCCCCTCCCTTCCTTCCTTCCCTCTTTCCTCTGCTCTTTAATTCATTAACACATAACCTTCCCCTCCTTGTTGTCCCCTCCATGTATATACTGGTTGGTTCCTCTTTGTCAAAATGTCTCTAGTTGAGACATCTCGTGAGGTCTTCTGGAAATGTGATGCCAGTTGCTAAATATCATACTGCTCTGCCTGCCTTGGGCTGGAGTTGGGGGAACTGAGAACTCACGGGATGTGCATCCTCAGGTGAATATGACAGGGAACACAGAATTCCAGGGCCTTAAGAAGGTGGAAGCAGACCCACCCTCTCCGACTCATCCAGCAAGTAAGAAACATCTTAAGGTGTGAATGAAGTTTTATTCCAACCCCAGGCTCTGTCATGCCATCTACAAATTCCTTTTTGTTAAATTCACATTGAGTCTCAGCCCTGAATTTCCACGCTATAACCAAGACAGTGATACTGGCAGGATCTAGGCTTAAATCATCACAACACTGTTGAATTCCATCAATTCCAATTTTATTCTCATCTTGTGGGTCTGTTATACAGCTGCTCCAGCTTCTTGTCCACGTAGATTCTCATGGAGTCCTTGTGGAACAAGTCTGGATTCTGGAAGAAGCTATCCGTGGCATGTCCAGTTTTCACTCACTTTGCACTAAGCAGTGGATGGCAGTTCTCTCACCAGCCTGAGTAAATGCCATGAACTGGCGGACCTTGTCCTTCTGAGATGATTTAAGCTTATGCATTCTCCCCGCGCTCCTCAGCTTGTCGCCAGCCCCGGCGTCCCGGCCCGACCGTGTCATCCTCGTCCCCGTCCTCAGCCCCACCGGGACACCCGCCCAGGGAGTCAGTGACAGGTCGGGCCAGCGGGACTCCAATTCCCAGCGTGCACTGCACTGCCCAGGGCCGTGGGCTGAATTTCATATAATTTTTGTATGCTATGAAATCTTCTTTTTCTGTGTTTTTTTTTCCCCCCCAACCATTGAAACATATAAAAACTATTCTTAGTTCAGGGGCCATACAAAAACAGTTGGCTTTGGAAGTCACAGTTTGCCAACCCCTGCTATAAATCATAAGGATATGTTAGAAAAATTGTAGCCAGTAGTTCTTTTGTGAATAACACATTTTCTTGTAAAATAAGATTAAAGATTAAAAATAGATATTTTGAAAGGAAGCTTTTAAAAGAACATTGCCCAGATGCACAGCAAGAAGAATTGTGGGATTGTTAGAGGCCTAAAAATTCCGAGTCCCACCCCTCCTAATCCATGGAACAGCAGGCGATGTGAGCGCTTCCAGGTCACACTACAAGCTCGAGGACTGTTTCTGACTCCTGGCCTGGTGTTCTTTCCATGGCACCGAATATCATGATTTTATAATGCATACTTCATAGTTAGCTAGACACTAAGATTTTTATTCTTCAGTGAAAAGCTTCTTTAAAACTTTGTTCCCCTGAGAAGAAAAGATAAACAATAATTTCACGTGGTAGTTTTCCAAATTTCTGTACCACATCTGCATATCCAAACACAGCTGTATGAGGGCAGAAATTGGCTTCAGGCAAAGAAGAAGCCCTTTTACCCTGGTTTTCAAAGGCAATGCATGGTATACAATGAAGTGTACTGCATGGTCCCCTCCCCAGCTACAGAACAAACAATAAAACTGAAGCTAAAAAAAAAAAAATCCAGTTGTTAACAGTGTTCCCCATTGGCTCCCCATTTGAATGGTAGGAAAGGAGAGAGAGATAGAAAGAGAGATTTCACATTTCAAACAAAAAATATATATTTACTATTGGTTAGTGAATCCCCTCACCTCACAATACAAAATTTTAACTGATTGACATTTTGGGCAGCCTCCTAAGACCTATGAGTCTTTGACTAAATTTTGTTTATATTATACACTTGTTCCAGAAGCGTCAGAATTATCCTTGTACTAAAACACTAAAATAGCATTATAGATGATTTAAAATTTTTCTTCTCTGTATTTTCTAGTTTTTATGTAATGTGTAAACTTATATGTATGTAACTCTGTAACCATGTCTAAAAGAGTAAGAAAATGAAGAACGATGTATATTGTATGCAAGCATTTAAAAAATTCTTCTTAATTCCTTAAAAAAAAAAAGATTCTTAGACATTATGGAACTTGATAGAACTGTGCTGTTCAGCATAGTACCCACTTTTACAGTGAAGTGTGGGTGGTCCGAATTGAGATGTGTTGTGAGTATACACATACACTGGATTTCAAAGTCTTGGGAGAAAAACTAAAGAATATAAATATCTCATTCATATTTCTATACTGTTTACATGTTGAAATAACATGTTGCCTATATTGGGCCAAATAAAAATAAGATATTAATAAATTTCACCAGTTTCTTTTTACTTTTTTTTTTTTTCTGGTACATGAGCCTCTCGCTGTTGTGGCCTCTCCCATTGCGGAGCACAACCTCCGGATGCTCAGGCTCAGTGGCCATGGCTCACAGGCCCAGCCTCTCTGCGGCATGTGGGATCTTCCCAGACCGGGGCACGAACCCATGTCCCCCGCATTGGCAGGTGGACCCTCAACCACTGCACCACCAGGGAGGCCCTCTTTTTACTTTTTTTTTTTTTTTTTTTTTTTGCTGTACGCGGGCCTCTCACTGTTGTGGCCTCTCCCGTTGCGGAGCACAGGCTCCGGACGCGCAGGCTCCGCGGCCATGGCTCATGGGCCCAGCCGCTCCGCTCCGCGGCATGTGGGATCTTTCTGGACCGGGGCACGAACCCATGTCCCCTGCATCGGCAGGCGGACTCTCAACCACTGCGCCACCAGGGAAGCCCTCTTTTTACTTTTTAAACCTACCTGCTAGAAAATTTTCAATTGTACTTGAGGTTTGCATTCTATCAATATTTCTATCAGACAGCACAATAATTGCTGTTAAGTTGTTATAGAATATATCTGGGATGATTCTTAAAAACCACTCACAATAATTAACTCTGGAGCAGGGAATCGGGTGACTTGAGGAGGTGTAGAGGGAGACTCAACTTTTAGGGTGTCCTCTTGTGTTTTTTATATTTTTTCCACAGGCATATATTACCTACTTAAATGCTAAATAATTTTTAAAATAATAAAAATTAAAATAAAACAAATTCTTAAAGAAAAGTCTACAGATTACTGTTATTGTTGGTCAGAACCTTGGAGGGTTTTGGAGAATTTTTTTTTTTCTTTACTGTCCAAAAAACAACTATCAATGCATGCTATTTCTTGCTGCTAGTGTGTGTATGTGTGTGTATGTGTGAAAGTGGGTATGTATGTATTTGACAATTTTTCTTAAGGACAGTTAGATCCGATTGGCTCAGGGCTTTACTCTCCCATATATTAAAGAAAGTAAGTTTCATTTACAGAGTAGAATAATTTTTTTGTGGGGAAAATTAAAACGCATTCCCAAAATATCCTGTATTAAGAGGAAGACAGCTAATAGAGTTTAAAACTCTGGCTTAGGACCCATCTTCCACAAAGGATGTAACTTAATGATACTGTGGTCATTTAAAACAACAAATTTTTTTTCCACTGATATATAATACAATTGTTTGCTTTTAATATAAATTCAGTTTTTTTCCTTCTTAAAAAATCAATTGCCAGGCAACAATCTTTAAAATTAAACACTTTACTACCATTTAATTTTCTTTTATGAGGAATTATTCTATGAATTATAGCCAAAGACCAAATTCTGCAAATTTCACAATTATCAGTTTTATTACTAATCTGGTTTATCACAGTCTTAAAAAACAATTAATTTCTAGAAAGCTACTCTCAAGACTAATTTGTGTTCAGTTAACAGCTTATTTTTCTAACACTATGAAATGTGATAAATTACATAAAACTCATTCATTAAGACACTAATTACAGCAACATCACCTTTTAGAATTAGCTTAAACCATATGTGTGATATTGTGATGTATAGTAAGAAATATATATTTTGTCTTCATCCCTTTTCCTGGTACAGAGTTCCTAAAACCTTTGGAATTTCCTATGTGATTAAAACAATAAGGGTGAAAGGAACATCTTTCGTTGTTCATAAAAAACAACTTTCAACCACACTTGAGTGTATGTTGATGAAGTGACTTTTGGGAAGCCGTTGGGTAACCTCCTGATGGGGGCTGGATGCCAGGGGACCCAACCTTGTAATTAGAGGATTGGAACTTGCAGCCCAATCTCCTCTTCACACCCAAACTCTGGGGAGGGGAGAGGAGCTGGAAACTGGGTTCAATCACCAATGGCCATTGAGTTAGCCAATCAGGCCTATGGAAAGAAACTTCCATAAAAATCCTGAACTACAGAATTCAGAGAGTTTCCAGCTTGGTGAACACCCATGTGCCAGGAGAGTGGTGCTCCCCAAACTCCACTGGAACAAAAACTCTTCTGTTTAGGATCCTTCTGGACTTCACCCTATGTACCTCTTCATCTGGGTGTTTATTCTTATCCTTTAATATCCTTTGTAGTAAACCAGTAATCTAGTAAGGAAACTGGTTTCCTGAGTTTTGTGAGCCTTTCTAGCAAATTGATTTAGCCTGAGAAGGGGATTGTGGGAACTTCTGATTTGCAGTCAGTAGGGCAGAAGGACAGGTGACCACCTGGGCTTGAGATTAGCATCTGAAGTGTGCAGGGAGGGTGGAGTCAGTCTAGTAGCACTGAGTCCTTAGCCTGTGGAACCTGATCCTATCTCTAGGTAGATAGCATCAGGACTGAGTTGAATTGTAGGACACCCAGCTCGTGTCCCAGCTTGATGTGTATAAAACCCATACATATGGTGTCAAAAGTGAAGTGAGGTGTGGTCACAGTATGAGTAAGGGAGACATAGGAGGAGTGAGTTTTTCCTCTACAACATGAAACTGCTTTCTCTTTTTTAACTTTTTATTTTATATTGGAGTATAGTTGATTAACAATGTCATGTTAGTTTCAGGTGTACAGCAAAGTGATTCAGTTATACATATACATATTTCCACTCTCGTTTAGATTCTCCCATATAGGCCATTGCAGAGTATTGAGTAGAGCAGGTCCTTGTTGGTTATCTATTTTAAATACAGCAGTGTGTACATGTCAATCCCAAACTCCCTAACTATTCCCCCCCCCACTCTTCCCCCTGGTAACCAGAAGTTTGTTTTCTAAGTCTGTGGACATGAAACTGCTCTTATGAGGTCAGCTTTGTCTTCTAAAATGTCATTTTTATCTGGTTCATGCCAATACTTACTGAAGTCTCATCACTTCCCCTTTACTGTCTAATGGAAAATAATCTGTGTTCTAAAAACATTTCTCAGGCACCTACTTTATAATTCAATTCTCTTTTAACAAATTTGTTCTCCCATATATTAAATGTATATTCTCCCAAATATCCCAAATTTGAGATATTTTAGCTGTTTAGCAACTCTGCTTCCCAAATCCTCAGTGTAAAATTGACATCAATTTCAAAATATTATTTTAAAATATAGCCTGACTGTCCTTTTCAGCTTGGGTTGTCATAATAAAATATCATAGACCGGGTGACTTAAACAACAGAAATTTATTTCCCACAATTCTAGAGACTGGAAGTACCAGCCAATTCGATTCTTGATGAGGTTTCTTTTCCTCGGTTGTAGACAGCTGCCTTCATTTTGTGTCCTCACATTTCGGTGGGGAGGAGGGGAGGAATCGAGTGTAAGCACTCTGGTGTCTCTCCTCATAAGGGCACTAATCCTCTCATGAGGGTCCCATCCTCATGACCTCATCTAACTCCAATTTCCTCCCAAAGCCCCCTCTCCAAATACCATCAGAGTTTCAATGTTGGAATTTGGGGAGGGACATATACATTCAGTCCATAACACCCCCCAAAACCAATGAGCTATCTCTTTTAATGTCATTAACCATTGTTTTCTAAATACTTCCAAGAGGAAAGTATCTTTTTTAAAAAAATTATTTATTCATACATTCATTTATTTAAGAAATAATTAGCAAGTTACAATCTGGCTCCAGTCTACCTCTCTTGAAATATATTGTCTTTCCTTCTACTCATTGCATCCTTAGCTATAGTCAAAGAAGCTTATTTACTATTCTTCTAGGAGTCTAAGCATTAAACTTCCTGGTTTTTCTTCTTCATTCCTCTACCCCACTTGCCTTCTATACCAGCTGCCTTCTTGCTCATCTTTTTTTTTTATTAGTCTCTGCTTTACAACAAAGTGAATCAGTCATACATATACATCTGTTCCCACATCCCCTCCTTCCTGCGCTTGCTCATCTTTTAAGGTTCAACTTAAATGGTACCTCTTCTGTGAAGCTCTCTCCACTTCTCCAGGGAAAACTAGCCCTCCCTGCCTTCCTCTACATGTGGTTTCACTATCCCCTCTATCGCTAGACCTATTAGACTATCCACTCTTTTTGGGTAAAGGATTTTAGCATAGTGTCTTACACATGGTAGAAACACAATGAAGGCAGATGGAATGAATGGTTACTATAATTGTTATAGATGCTGGGGACCATGGGCTCAGCCATATGGGTTCAAGTATCCATCATATAGAAAGTAAAGATTCCTTAAGTTCATAGTGACTATTGGGTAGTGCGGTCTGAGGGCTTCTGGAGTTTTCAGAGGATCCCATCCTAAGAATTTGTAGCTCTAGGTAAGCCCACGGATTTCGAGGAGGCAAGCCTGTGGTGATGTAAGGCCAGCCTATGGGCAGACATAGTGAGAGATCTCTGCTCCAGCCTGGGGGTCCTAATACCCACAGGTAAACAGCTCACCTGTGCTTTGGCTTTTGTAAATTTCTCTACCACTCTCCCCCTCTTTTTTTTTTTTCTGTTGGTCCAACATCTTCTAGAATTACATCAGTCTTATCACAAATTCGTGAGCTTTCCTGGGAATGAATTTTTACTCAGAATATAAGGATTTTTCCTCCCACTGTTGGCACATGCCTATGCATTTATGAAAGCCAAAGGGATCATTGAATTTATTTGATACTATGTTTTTCAAAGCTAGCCTAACTTGGATGCATATATTTATTATATTATGGTTAGAAAAGGAACATTCATGTTGACAGAGAAAGGAAGAGTCCATGCTTAACACTGGAAAATCAGCAAATACAGAAAGAAAATATACAAAGCTGCTATGGGCAAAGACAGATTCGTCTAATTGGAGGCAGAGAGGGAAAACGAACATTTACTAAACTGCAATACTAATGGTAATTCAGGCTTGCTTAACAATTGGAACTTGAAAAGCTTTGAAGGGTACGTTTTAGGGATAAAAAAATAGTGAACTCCCTTCCCTTGTTTAGAGGGAAAAAATCTCCTGATTCCTTAATGTTTAGCTTCCAGGATTTCCAGGCTACATCGAAATGATAGTTTTTTTATGCATTAATGTTTACATAACTGCTATTTTTGCAAACATTGAAATTATAGAGAGCAGCAATTGTTGAGGGAAAAAAAGCAGTATAAATAAATAGAAGCTAGAATTTTCCCCCTTCGGAGGTAAGGTTTTGCTATTCCTAGCACAGAATACTTGTGCTATTTGTGTGAGATTGTTCTCCAGTCCATGAAAACACTAGTTTTCCCCAAAATAAAAACTTCACAAGTAGGAGGACATACAATAGGCTAATAAAACAAAATTTTGACTCTTTGCAAGTGGTATAACGAATAATTTTTATGTTTTGGAGTTACTTTGGCTGACATTAGCTATCTCTCATTTTCAGGGAAGAAATAAAGCAAGCAGGAAGAATGAGGAAGCAGAGTAAATTTCACATCATACGTCTTTGGCTTGGCCATAGTGTATATCTCATGTTATTAGGTAGCTTGGGATTCTATATCACAGAAGATAGGTTTGAAGACATCATGCTCTATCTGTGACACCTGTATGGGAGTAACGAGGGTGCTATGGGTCCTGAGGGCAGAGGGTGTGGGCTGGAGGAGGTGAGTTTCAGCAGGATGCCCACACAGCCCTTTGCCTGGATGAACCCCAGTTGGGGCCAGTTGTCTTTGGGGGTAACTGCTCATGTCTCACCTTTCACTCCACTTTATTGGATGGTAAATTTTACAGTTACCATTAACTTCGGATGAGTATCGAGGATGGTGGGGAGACACCCAATTTAAGTCTCCATAACATCTCTCAAGTCACCTCAAAGGCAGTATTAATAATCCTTGACATGGATGACTGATGTTTTCTTGATCTTATATAAAATGCAAATAGTAGCCTTTTTTATGAGACTTAACTATTTTTATTGCTGGCACCTAACTATTTTTATTGATCTGTAGCTTATAAGTCAAAACATTGTGCTTGCTATGCAAATACAACATCAAGAGATCTCTCAGTTGCTGCTTCCTACCCCTACCCCCAAGCTCTAACAGCCATTGGGTTCCACCCCTAAATCTCATTTAAATATCTTTATAGAAAGCCTGTGTCTTCACTGCCTTCACTGCAAAGGGTATTACTGAGGAAGAAGGAGCCTGGTCTAGGGATGAGTCCAGTTAGAAGAAAGTGAGAGATGAAGGAGTTCAAGAGAGGTGACAAAGGAGAAGTAAAAGAATTTGAGGATGAGGAGATACGTGTTCATCCATCTTCACAGCAGCAGCATTCACAATAGCCAAAAGGTGGAAGCAACCCAAGTGTTCATCAGCAGATGAATGGATAAATAAAATGTGGTATATATGTGTGTGTGTGCATACATATATGAAATGTATATGTATATATCACATATAATGGATTATTATTCAGTTTTAGAAGGGAATAAAATACTGATACGTGCTGTGACAAGAATGGATCTTGAGGACATTATGCTAAGTGAAAGAAGCCAGACACAAAAGGACGAATATTGTATGATTCCAATTATATGCAGTACCTAGAGTAGAAGTATTCATCCTAAGAGAAAGTAGAATATTGGTTACCAGGAAGGGTAAAGAGTTTCTGTAGGAAGATGAAAAATTCTGGAGATGGATGGTGGTGACGGCTGTACAACCTTGGGAATGTACTTAATGCTGCTGAATTGTACACTCAACATGGTTAAGATGTAAACATCATGTTCTACGTATTTTGCCAAAATTCAAGTAGTATGAGGATGGGATGGGTTAGGGCAGGGAAATAAGCATTATTCAGTGTTTCTTGTTTGGTGTATTAGTTTCCCAGGGCGGCTGTAACAAATTACTACAAACTTCTGGCTTAAAACAACAGAAAGTTATTTTCTCACAGTCCTGGAGGCCAGAAGTCTGAAATCAAGGTGCCAGCAAGGTTGGTTTCTTGTGGAGACCCTGAAGAGGACTCTGTTCCTGCTTCTTCACAATAGTCAAAAGGTGGAAGCAACCAAGTGTTCATCAGCAGATGAATGGATAAACAAAATGTGGTGTGTGTGCATGCCTGTATGTGTGTGTGTGTGTGCTGCTCTTTGGCTTGTAGGTGCATGACTTCAATTCACCTCCCTCTTCACATGGCCCTGTGTCTCTGGGTCTTGAATCTCCCTCTGCCTTTCTCTTATAAAGCCACCTATCATAGGACTTGTTTCATACTAAATCCAGGATGCTCTTATCTTGATATCCCTAACTTAGTTACATCTGCAAAGTCCCTTTTTCCACATAAGGTCACATTTGCAGGTTCTGAGTGGACATATCTTTTTTTGGGGGGCAGTGCACAATGTGACCCAGTACATTTGGAAAAAGCTGGCTTCACTCAGAATTACGAAGCAAAGCAAACTTGTCAGTGAGCTGCCCGTACCCCTTCCAGTAGGCTACAGAAACTTCTTCCTGCCCCCTGGCTGTCCGTTGCACCCCATTTTATGGCCCTCCCATAAGGTCCACCCCACCTGTCCTGCCAGAGGCCTAAGCTCAGTACCTGCACAGATGAATTTTAAATTTACCTTAAATGTCTTGTTTCCATTTTACATGAGAGAGCAAGCAGGCTGATATCACAGGAGTGGGGGAAGGTTCCATTTTACCCGATCCAGCCCTAGATGTTCATGTAATGGGGTCTTCTTTAGGTAATACACTGACTCCGGAGGTGATTGCACTGGTGGAAACAGCATGTAAAACAGTGGAGCCTTTATACTGTCCCCAAGTATTGCCATATTAACACCATCCACCTGCCAAGCCTGTGTGTCTGCTTGTTACTCCCAGTCTATGCCTTTTCCTTGGTCAAACAAAATTCTTCCAGCTCCCTTTGATCATTTTCCCTTTCCATGCCAAAAATAAACATTGTTATCCACTGTGTCTGGAACATCCTCCCACTTTCCAAACCATATTGTTTTTCATTTCTGCATTGATTTCAAAATCTTCCTCCTTCAGGTGGGTTTAAGTGATGTCATGACATCACGACCCTTATTCTTCATTAAGATGGTGGTTTTTAAAAACACATTGTTTTATTTTGAATGCACCCAAGAGTCAAGCCATGGTCCTTTTCCCTGCCACCTGTGCTTTGGGCCAGGCGGGCCATGTAGGCACATGAAACTAGATTACAAAGCCCAATTCTGGGTAAATAAAAGATATCTCCAGAAATTCCTGTGTCTTTTTTTAATAAGAATGGCTTTGGGTAAGCCAACCTATCTAGGAGGGAATGATTTGTAGTAAAAGTATTTGAAGGACCTGTGTAAGATCTATCCCTGGTGAATGAAGCAAGAAAAGTATAGGGTGGATTGCCCCAGCATTTCCAGAAAGATATGAGACACATTAATATTATTTTTTCTTTTAGCTTCAAGAATCTCATATTTCACTTGAATTATTAAAAAAAAAACTTGGTTCACCAGATGGTTTGATTAAGTAAGCAGCCTTCTCTACTTAAATGGTGAAAATAAATATCAAGAGAATAATCACACATGCCAAGTGTGTTCAGTGAAGCAATATGTGTAGGCAGCATTGGAAACAGTGACACAGTGATTATCTGTGCATAACTTGGTCATAATATCATCACTGTCTAGACTACTGGACAATTAACATCCAGACATACTATAGCTCAGATTGAGGAAGGTCATTAAAAAATGAAAGAGAGACTTGGCCTCTTTGGGAAAGAAAGACCCAGTTCATTTTTTTCTAGAAAGGTATACATTGGAATTTAACTTTGGATTGAGATATGCTTTGAAGTACAGCTTCCTTTCCTGAGTCTCTGCTTGGCCCCTATTTCCATAAATGTAGATAATGACAGGTATTTCTTCCAATCATCTGGTTTAATAATTTTATATATATTTAGTGCAAGACACATTTGTTTGATGTGATAATTAACTCCAGTTTGTATGTCTTCATTCTTCTCCCTCTATATTGCTTTAAAGGATAGATTTCAGCATTTAAGAAAATATCAGTGTTATAATAGAAGTCGTGATGCGTAACACACCATGAACCCCAACATCCTCGGCACAGTCTAAACAGGGATATCTGTAAGAAAACAACAGCTTGCATCTTTCCAGGCATTGTATACCCTTTTATCTACAGGAAATTTATATGGCATAAATTCAAAGGATGGCAGAGGCTGCTGTGTGTTCCCAAATTTCCAATTCTTTATCCTCCTGCTATAATAGCAAGACCACATTTCCCAGTCTCCTTTGCTATTGGGTGGTGTCATGTGATTGAATTCTAGCCAATGAAATGTGGGCAGAATTAATGCATAGCACTTCTAATTCTGGCCCGTAAAACCTGCCACCTAATTCACCAAGATCTCTCTCTTCTCTTGACCACTAACTAATGCAGATAAGAGCTTCAAAGCCCTAGGGGAGGGCACATTCAGGAAAAAAGAAGCCTCAGTGCAAGTCACTACTGGAAAAAGCCCAGTGCCACTCAGAAGTCTTGCATTTATCTATGGCATAAATGAGAAATAGAGTTTGATTTTAAGTCACTAAGAATTTTGGTTTGTTATAGCAGATAGCCCACACTGAGTGATGTGTATGGCCGAGCTATTTGTGTGCTGAAATAAGGAAATTCTCAGATGTACCTAAGGCAGCTGAAGCGTATCTTTCATATGAGTTTAAGGAACTGCATCCACTGTAGTTCACTGTGAGTCATTCTTCATATGGATACAACCCATGTAATTAACATGTTCCAGCAGAGCATCTATTGGTTTTCAATACCCAGACTTCATAGAACACACACATCTTTCAATACAACATTTATGCTTACATCCCCAAAGGACAATACGACACCCAGTCTACAAATGAGAAAAGAAGATAAGACAAAGCCAAATGGAGGGAGGGCCTACAAACTACTTGACCAATACTTCCCCAAATTGTCAAGGTTATCAAAACAAAGAGAGCCTGAGAAACTGTCAAGACCAGGAGGAACCTGAAGAGACATGGTGACTCCATGTATTGGGATATCCTGGATGGTATCCTGGGACAGAAAAAGGACTTTAGGGAAACACTAGGGAAATCTGAATAAAATATCAACTTTAATTTATAACAATGTTTCAATATTGGTTCATTAGTTGTGACAAATATACGTAGTAATGTAGGATGTTAACAACGGGGGAAACTGGGTATGTTGTAACAGAAACTCTATTTTAGCATTTCCATTTTTCTATAAATCTAAAACTATCTCAAAATTTTAAAAATTATTAATTTTTTTAAAAAAAGTGACTACATCAGTTATCACAAGAATGACATGGGAAAAATCTCTAATTACAAAGACAATTGGGCGACGTAGGGTGGTGAAAGCACCCTTCAGGTCAAAGAGGGGGTGTGTGTGCCTTGGGCGTTGTCAGCCCTGGGAAAAGCCAGCCCTGCACAAACAGCAGCTATTGTTAACAACCTTAGCCATTGCTCTGGTGGTCAGAAAGCAGAGTTGTAAGCATTTATCATGTCAACATGACATTGATGAATAAAAGTCAACTGCAGGTAGAAGGGCTTGATGTTTGGAATGGGAACACACGGGATTGCCTTGCACAATGACGACCCTCTGAATTCATTCAATCATAACTTCCTTGGATAGTGATTTCACTTTTCATCTGTTCTGTCACAGTTCAGCATTGGAATGATAAATCCCTTAAAGGACTGACTGTATTTGATTCATCTTGCCCACTCCCCATCTTCCATAGACTATAGGCATGTACCCACATGAGTACATGTATGCACACACACACACACACACACACACACACACACACACGTTTCCTACACACACACAGTACCTAGCAGGCTCAGAAACCCTCATAAACTCTGGGATCATGGACAAGAGACATCATTGTGGGGGAGATGGAGCAAGGCAGAGATCTTCATCTGATGGCTGTCCAGGAGTTTGGGCAGGATGCTTTGTGGAAACTCTGATACAGAACCAAGAAAGCAGGGAGTGATACATTTTCTCCAGACTTAATTCTTTTCTTAAACACAAGTCAGCTCTCAAACTGTTGAAAGAATTAGTGTTTTATTTTTCCCCCTGTGATGAAAACATACCACCAGAGATACAGAAAGCCAGCTTTCAAAGGCAGATGCTGAAATAACAAAGTTGCTTTTAAAATGAGTACTTAAGAAAATGGCCATTTTAAGTGGCATGGCACCAACATGGTTACGCCAGTATTTATTTTTCTGGGGAACGTGTGTGTATGTTGTGGGTTGTAAGTGGAACCCTGGCCAATCCTGGGCAAGCATAAAGGAATCATTTAGGGCCCTTCAAAATCATTAGGACTATTAGTCCTGACTTGAAATGAGTGAAATGCACAAACGCCTGCCAAGGAGGGAACAAGTTCTGCTACTTTTCAAAGTCATCAAAGCGAGCTTCTCTGGGATGAAATATTTCAGAGCAGGAAGACTTCCTGTACAACTGTCAGCGACATGTACCTAGCCTACATGCCAGGCTGTGACCTCTGCTGGCCTCACAGTCCTCTACAACAGTGCATGAGAAGCTGTCATTGGCCACCCTCCTACTGTCCAGTAAGTGTCCTCCTCAAGACAGCAGGGAAACCTTGATTTACCTGCAGGTAGAGGATGTGAGCCTGCTAACAGCCACCCCTCCTAAAGATGTGGGCACTGGATCCCAAGTAGCTCCCCCTGCAGCAAGTATCATGACCTCACTCCTCTAGTTCCCGAAGCTCTGGCCCTTTCACAGCTCAAGGAAGACTGTTGATTTTACTGGACATTAGCTTGAGGTGTCACCTGACACCTGCTTCACTAAAAACCTTCTTTCAAAACAAGCTGATTGCATATGGTTTGGAAGAGAACATTTGGATAGGTGAAGTGAGCTGAGATTTTTTTTTTTTTTCTAACAAGTGTATACGCCCACATCACTCCAATCACATATATTATACATTTGGACAAGGCCCTTCACCTTGCAAGGTCCTAGAAGCTATAATTTTTAAATGGAGGGTTTGGCTTTGGACAGAGGTTTTCAAACTATGGCTTATGAAATCGATTTCATGGGTTGCAACCAGCACTGAAACATGGAACAGAAGAGAATGAATGAGTTTTTGTTGTTTTTTTGCAGGTGGTAAGTGTAAGTCCTGGTTTTAAGAAGCATGTTATTAAAAAACACTTATGTATTTAGGCCTATGCTTGCTATATTATGATGTAAAATCTATTCTGAATTCTGAAATGCACTGGTAGAGTTGATACTCTAATCTCTTCACTGTGGATCAAGCCTCTTTTTCAGTGTGTTGGTTACCTCCCCTTGCCCTCCATCCTTCTCCACTGAGGATCGCCTCAGTGACCCCTCTTGACTCTGGTCCCCGTTGGGTTCAGCTAACAGGAAGCCCAGCAAGGCATGAAGGGAAAACAGACTGGTCAAGTCAGCCTTCGTTTCCCCAGCTTGCATTTCATGGGGTCTCAATGAGGAAAGACACCCTGCCCACCCTACCATATCCTCAGCTCATTCTAATTTGGGTCTGCCTTCCGTCTCTTCTGGAATTGGGAAAAATACAATGGAGTAGCTTTAAATTCTAGTTGTGTATAGGCTTTATCCAAAATAGTTTTATATATAAATTAAAATTTATAAGGAGGAGGTAAGGGATTGTTGTATTCTATAAAGTACTCACTTGATGGTAAGAAGCCACTATTTTTATTTTTTTAAATGTGGGAGGTAGTTATTATGGTTCTTTGATGTAATCAGTGCAAATATATTCTAGAGATTAGCTAGAATCCTCTTTTCTTGACTGGATATATTCCCAGATAATTGCTAAATAGAATTTACAAGAAGGATCATAGAAAACATTATCTAAATGAACACATTTCAGCTGATTATATTCAGTTAAAATGTATTGTTTAATTTGACTTTTAACCCACACGAACATTAAATTTCATTTGAAAGCTCTTATTTGCCCAACACTGTTCTAGGTGTTCAGGATATATCAGAAAACACAATAATGATTCCTGCCCTCATGGAGCTGACGTTCTAGCAGAAGGAGATGGAAATTAAACAACATTTATTAGAAATAAATACATTCTATCAAAGGTGCTTAATGCTATGAAAGAAAGCAGAGCAGGGTAAGGAGGGTCAGGATTGCTGGGGGCAAGTTGCAATATTACAAAGGAAGATTAAGTTAAGCCTCCCTGAGAGGAAATTGGAGCAAAGCCTGAAGGGGGGAGAGGTAACTGGACAAGATATCCGAGAGATGAATATTCCGGGTAGAGGAAACATTCATACCTCAAGGAGGTTGACTGGAAGCCACAGGATTAACACAGAGGCCAATGTGACTGGTGCTGAGTGCGTGAAGGGGGGCAGGAGGAAGAGAGGAGATTGCAGAGGAAGCGGGGAGCCTCTTGGAACTCTGGAAATTCGGCTGTTTTTTTCTGTGAAATGGAGAACCACTGAAGGGGCTGAGCAGAAGAGCGACACGAGCTGACTTCAGTGATAAACACGTTAGCTGATGTGTTAAGAACAGACCGTGGGGAGAAAAGTTGAAAACTGTGAGATCTGTTAGGAGGCTAATTGGGGTCACCCCAGAGAGACACTTGGCTCAGAATACGGAAATGGTAGAGGGTGGTGAGAGGTGGTTGGGTTCTGGATATTTTTGGAAGGGAGAGCCAGGAAGAGCACAGCGAGTTGAAGAAAAGAGTCAAAGATGACTCCAAGGTTTTTATTAAACTGAAAAAACGCCATTCATTAAATTTACATCCCAGGAAATTATGGCTTGTAGAATCAGCTGTAGTGCTCTTCCCAAATGACGGAGACAAATCTCATGGCAAAGATTCACTTTCCAAAGAATCTGCAGTTAACTGTGAGCCATTGGACACCTCCAACAGAGCACACTTTATAAAATTCCACCCCCACTTTTTGTCTTCCCATGTTGATTATTTCATGAACTTTTTTTGGAGGTTCTTGTTTACATCGATCAAATCATGCAGGGTGACTGTGGAAGGTTGTTGAAGGAGGCAGACTGCAAGTTTGGTGCCAGATTTCAAATCAAGTGTGTTTGGGCAAACAGCATCCTATTAAAATAAGATTTTGTAGCTTACTTCCATGGGCATGTAGCTGTTGCTTCACATGCTGGGAATTAACCACTGATATATGGATGTTTGTTCCAGCTGGTGCTAAAAAAGAGACACATTCAGTGAATTATTTTTTAAGATTTGAATACTTTATAGTGCTGATTGGGGAGCAACTATTAAAAAAAGGAAGGAAAATGAGACGGCTGCCATGTACTGTTATTAATCCCAGGGTGAGGCTTTTTAATCTAGTCCAGATAACCAAAACTCGTCATAAGACACAGAATTTATAGCAAGAAGGGATTACGTAAATCAAAGATCTCAGCCACAGGCTTTAAACAGTGAGGAAAAGGAGACCCATCGTGTTAAGTGGCTGAGCCAAGAGCATGCAGGCTAGAACTCAGGTGAATGGACGGCTGGCGGGTGGTTTTTTCATCGTGCAGTCTATTTCTCTTCTTTCTCTCCTATGGAAATGGAGATACACTGGTCTTGTCTTTCAGGAGTCAATGGAATGTCCAGAAACCCTGGATACTTGGGGCAGTGAAACCCACTAGAAGAGTCCCCATCAATTTTGCATCAATTCCTATCTCTCCTCTCCACTTCTGCCTTGTTTCCCACCCCTGGAGCCACAGACACCCCACCTCCAATCTCTGCTGGCCCTGTTTGGTGAAGAATCTGATTGAAGCAGACTCAACAGCCTCAGCCCAACCCTTGGTGATACTAAGGGGTATCAAGATTCTGTCACACAGTCCCAACCTCCCCTATCAATCCTCAGACCTGGTCCTTGGAAGCCACAGTTTTTCCATCCTCCTTCTCACCCAGCACTTTTCTTGGTTGGCTCTAAGTAATGGAAAAATGGCAGATGACTTGCTACTTTTTGCTTCAGTAATGCTACTCCTCAGCCTGGGATTATGGACATAACAGCCATATCCAGCAGATAATCAAGGTGTCACCACCTAAGGAATAACCTCATTGGTGACAACTGCCCACTGGCCCTACACTGACAGTATGGCTAATCTGGTTTTGAATACCCTGCTGAGGTCTCTTGCCCCATGCTAGATCACAGAGGTAGGTCCTGGACACACATTTCTGCTTATACCTAGAGAGTTGGCTTCTGCAGAGAAGGGTCCCCATCCCTAACCTGCCCTGGCTCATGGGTCTCCTACGGGGTCCCATGCTCTCCTCTCTCTCTCCACCACATTGTTTCAATGTTACTAAAAACTTTGTCTGAGATCAGTCCTAAGGAAACTGTAAATTCTCATAGTGAAAGCAGCACTGGACCAGAAGTTAGAAGCACACAGTGTTGGGGAAGAGGAATGATAAACTTTGCCCCATGAGCATGCCCTATAGAGTTGCTGTTAATAGCAAACGAACACTTAATGTGAGTGTAGGCTCTTTGTAAACAATGAAGCACTAAGTGGATGTGAGATGAGATTATTAAAAAGCTGTGCTGTCTTTCACTTATGGAGAATTCCATTGAAATGCCAGAATTTTTTCATTTGTTTTCTCATTCATTCAATATTCAATAAATATTTTTCAGATACTTGTAGGCAGAATTCTAAGATTACCCTGGAGATTTCTGCCTGCTTGTGTACAGTCAAGCACTAATCTAAGTCCTCTAGTGAAGGGATTTTGCAGGTGCAATGAAGATTCAAAATCAGTTGGCTTTAAGAAAGGGAAATTATTCTTGGTGGGCCTGGCCTAATCAGATGAACCTTTAAGAAAGAGAGGGCTCTTTCTGGTGAGAGAGATCCAAGAATGAGAGGGATTCAATGTGAGGGAGATTCTTCATTGTCAGCTTTGGAAATGGAGGGAATGTGGGCGGTCTCTAAATGTAAATAGCCAGAAAGGAAATGGGGACCTCAGTCCTACAAACTCAAAGAAGTGACTTCTGCCAGCAACCTGAATGAGTGTGGAAATAGACTTTCCCCCCAGGGTCTCCAGATGAGAACATAGCCACCCAGCACCTTGATCTAGCCTCATAAGACCCAGAGCAGAGAACCCAGTCATAGACTTCTGACTTACAGAACTGTGAGCCAATAAATGGGTGTTGTTTAAAACAGCTAAGTTTGTGGAAATTTGTTACAGAGCAATAGAAAACTACTAGTACAATGCTCCTCAAGGCAAGAGCTATGACATCTAAAATGTTAGATCTTCCCAGAGTCAACCCGGTGGCTTCTAGGTACTCAAATAATAAACATCTTGAATTAGTCAGGGGAAAGCATCACACAGTTTGATTTTTCCCCCCAAGCAGTGACAGATTTAGGCTTCTCTGGTGTCACAATTTATCACCAAGCCTTAATCAAGACAGACAGGAGGTGCTGGTGACAGGACCAGTGTTTCTGAGTATCTCCTTTGGTCATGAGCTGTGCAAAACCAAATGGAGCAACTGAGGAGACGAGGTCCCTGAACTTGGACTCTTTATGAGCTGCCCTGGTCAGCTGCTTCTGGTCAGCACCAGAACATCTGTCAGGTTTCTCATCTAACAAGCTTTCTGCTGCTCTACGCTTTCTTCCTTAAGACATTTCAGGTCTATGAAGTTCAGCAGCTAGGGGACTATATGTGTGTCTCTGAGTGTGTGTATGTGTTGTGTGTGTGTGTTTGTGTGTGTGTGTGTGCACATTTTCTTTAAGCAAACACATTTTCCACCTTACTTCTTAGGCTGTTGAATCGTGTTTGTCAAAATGTACACAGCAAAAGAAACTGTAGCTTGAGTTATTATTATACCGCTGCTCTATTTTCATACAAGTTTATACATTTTTTTCTTTCTTACAAGTGCAGTACGAGAAAGCATCAGAATGGACTTTCTGTAATTCCTTCTCATCATTATAATCCTCCTGAGTTTTTCTCTTATTTCTTGCTGTTCCTCACCTGCTCTATTCACTTTATTTATTTAAATGTTCCTTGAATGGTTTTCCATTGGAGAGAAGGAAAGGAACCAGTTAAAGAGTGGTGGGGCCTCCCTGGTGGCGCAAGTGGTTGAGAGTCCGCCTGCCGATGCAGGGGATACGGGTTCGTGCCCCGGTCTGGGAGGATCCCATATGCCGTGGAGCGGCTGGGCCCGTGAGCCATGGCCGCTGAGCCTGCGCGTCCGGAGCCTGCGCGTCTGGAGCCTGTGCTCCGCAACGGGGGAGGCCACAACAGTGAGAGGCCCGCATACCGCAAAAAAAAAAAAAAAAAGAGTGGTGAAGCCACGTCCTTCTTCTGAAAAATGAAGCAAATGAAGGCAGTACATTTAGAAGTGTTTCAGTCTCTTGTATTGAAACCTGGGTATTACCTACACCACTTACTCTATGCTCCAGCAAAATGAATACGTGCCTTTCCCTCAGGCATGTCTCTTAGAACATAACCTCCCTGTTCCTCAATCACTCCACCTATAAAAAGAGGCAACAATTGTGCCTACAGCATAGTAGTATCAGGATTACATATATTTGTCATGAATGAAAACAAAATATGCCAACCAAATTTTTGACACTTCGGTCTAAGTATTATTTTGAGTTAAAGGCAATTGAGAATCAATGATGGAAAAAGAGTTCTCTGCCCTCCCTTTATCTGTCCAAAAGTAGGGCATAAATTTCCCTTTGAGAAAGGTGCCCCCCTGCCCCAACTCTGCTAGGAAGAAAAGAGCAACTCTTATCACTGAAGACAGGGAGTCAAGACTAAGATGAGTTTGCATAAACAGACCTTACTTAAATAGCCCATATCTTCCATTGGTTTCCCCATATATTTCCTAGTTACTTCCCCCAAATTTATCATTCCTTGAAGCCCAAACCCTCTTTTCTTTGTTGAAAGGGTACCAGGTCTAACCACTTACTTGAGTTTCACTTCTATTCTGTGAACTCTCTTAAACATAAATATTAATAAAAATTGTGTGCTCTTTCTCTTGTTAATCCAACTTTTCTTAGTTTAACGCACATACCCCTAGAGAAAGATCCTAAGAAGTTGGAAAAAAATATTTTTCTTCCCAACTGATTAAAAAAATCTTACCCCAGTGTCTGGCATATGACTAGATAAATTTAGATATCACCATTACCATTTTTCTACCTTTATTTCTTCCATTTTTTTACAAAACAATTTACTAAATACTATGGGATATATACTTTAGAGGAAATAATAGTTATATTCAAAAGGTCTTAGAAAAAATCATGTACTATCCAATTTTTAAAATTAATAATAGTTATATTCCTTCTCCTTCACCCTGTTGTTAGGCAAGTTTGAATTTATGTAAAGTAAGATGATATCTGTAAAGCTGAAATTTTCCCAAGCATATTGATATATTTTTCTTTATAACAACCTTAGTATAGATAACTGAAAATATATATACATGAAAAACTAAATCCCTTATCTCCATCCCCATATTTTTTTAAAATTGGGTACAGTTGCTATACAATAGTACATGTTATAGGTGTACAAGATAGTGATTCACAATTTTTAAAGGTTATATTCCATTTATAATTATTATAAAATATTGACTATATTCCCCATGTTGTACAATATATCACTGTAGCTTATTTTATACCTAATAGTTTGTACCTCTTGCTCCCCTACCCCTACATTGCCCCTCTCCCCTTCCCTCTCCCCACTGACAACCACTAGTTTGTTTCCTATATCTATGAGTCTGCTGCTTTTTTGTTATATTCACTAGTTTGTTGTACTTTTTGGATTCCACATAAAAATTATACCATACAGTATTCGTCTTTCTCTGATTTATTTCACTTAGTGTAATGCCCTCCAAGTCCATCCATGTTGCTGCAAATTATAAGCTCATTCTTTTTAATGGCTGAGTAATATTCCATTGTATATATCTCACATCTTCTTTATCCATTTATCTGTTGATGGACACTTAGGCTGCTCCCATGCCTTGGCTATTGTAAACAATGCTGCTATGAACACTGGGGTGCATGCATCTTTTTGAATTAGTGTTTTGAGGTTTTTGGGGATATATTATTCCTTCCAATTAAAAAAAAACCCCTATCATTCACATTCTGCCTTTTACACTTATCATGTTTAGAGGAAAGCTCTTGAAAGCATCAAAAGAATTTGGCTCTATTCCAGTTTCAATGATCTTGAAAATTGAATTTAGTGAGGAGCCCCTGACTTCTCCCTTTCTTTATTCTCTGCATCCAGTTGGCATCCATGTCTTGAGTATAACATTTTATTATTACTATTTTTCTCTCTTTGCTCTTCTTTGTTCCTGCTGCTACTGTCTTGGTCCTGTCCTGGGTCGGTTCTCATAGGTCCCCACAATCACCTCTTACTCCCTGACAGGTCTTTATCAACTTCAATCCCATACTCTCATGGCCACATAAGCCTGGTCATGTCAGCCCTTGAGCACATTTCCTTGGATCCTCATGGCCTTTGGTGTAAAGACCAACACAGGAACTCTGTGATGGCACTCTGGCTCCATTTTAAGGCCCACATCTTGCCTTCCCCCAGTGTTTCCCCCTCTCCAGAATAATTAGATATCCTCAAGGAATTAGAAGTAAGATGACTCTCTGAGAGTTAAGCTATAAGTCAAAACAAAAGGGATGAAGACAGAAATCTTCTAAGTCACCATAAGGAAAGGGACTGGGTCAGCAGCTGGTGAGCTTCATCTGTAAAATAATTGAATGTAGCACATTGAGAACACATCAAAAACAATGGTCAATCAGAGGACAGTTGGTCACTCAATTTAAAAAATAAAAATAAACATAGGCTTATAGAGGTAAACTAGCTCATAGCTAATGGACTTCTAAATGCTCTAGTTTTGCCATCAGCAAATATATTTCTATTGTGATCATAACTGAATCAAGCTGTCTTAGCCCAGAGATATTAACTTGGCATTTCATCTGCCAGTGCTCTCCGCCAGGGGCGATTCAGATCCCCTAGGGGACATTGTTTTGGGTCACATCCTCCTTTGTTCTGAGGAACTACATGACTCTTAAGAATGAGTCTTCTATTCAATGTCAAAGGTTCAAACCAAGTGTATGAAATTCTAGGGCTGCCTTAACAATACCCCACCAAAGTGTTGAGCTCAAACAACAGAAATTGATCCCCTCACAATTATGGAGGCCAGAAATCTGAAATCAAGTTTTCAACAGGGTTGGTTTCTTGTGGAGGCTCCGAGGGAGAATCTGTTCCATGTCTCTCTCTTAGCTTCTAGAGCCTGCCAGCACCCTTGGCATCCCCTGGCTTGAGGCTGCTGGTCTCTGTCTCTGCCTCTGTCTTCACATGGTCTTCCCCTTGTGTCCCTGTCTCTCAAATCTTCCCCCTTTCTCTTTGAAGGCCACGTCATTGGATTTAGGGTCCATCCTAATCCAGGATGATCTCATCCTGAGATCCTAAATTACACCCACAAAGACCCTATTTCCAAACAAAATCACATTCACAGGTATGGATGTCAGCCCATGGACTTCTCTTTTGTTGGGGGACACTATTTAGTCCACCACACAGAGTGAAATGATTGTATCCCCAGGAGGCCAGGGTAGCTTTTCCCTTCCTGTATGACTTGGTTCTCCAAAGTCATAATCTGTACCCATAGAACATGAATCATTCATGACGAACACACTCTCTAAAACTAAAGCTTTTGAACAATTGTGTAGATGGAGAAAATGAGCCCCAATTAAGCTCTCTTTTGTGATAAACCTCTTAGAAAAGCATTAACTCTAATCTTCCGTGAAAAGTATTGTAAAATCAAGATTGGAGGGGAAGATGGTGTTTGAAATGGCCTGGGTTCCCTTTAATGGAATGAAGAGAGGCAGAATTTACTGTGATTGTGATATGCTTTTAGCTACACAAGGAGTCAGTGTCAGAGAATTAAGTGAAACCAACAAAACTGTGACCAACTGTGGTTTTGCCTTGGAGAGACTTTGTGAATTATCAACAGCCTGGGAGATGGAAATGGTCTCAGAGACTTTGTGAATTATCAACAGCCTGGGATATGGAAACAGTCTCTTTTCATTCAGGATAACTTCAGAGTTTGTGTGAACCAGACTCTCTCTGTCTCTCTCTTTTCCTTTTTCCATCACACTTTCAATTTTATTCTTTTGCTGTTAGAGTTTTGAGGAAAGGGTAAAAGATTATGCCTTTGGCTGGCACTGGTGACAAGAATTCTCTTTGGTTAAGCTAAGAAATTAGCACATAATTAATTTTATTATAAAAGCAATGATAATATTCACCAGATCTTTGCATGGCTTCTCTACCCATCAATCAGGACTTGGCTCAAAGGTCACTTCTTCAGAGAACCCATTCCTCTATCTGAAGCATCCTCCCCACCTCCCTCTGCCCATGCTGAACCACTGCCTACTAACATCGTTGCTCTCTGTCCCCTGCTTTATCTTCCTTCATGGCAATAGTGATGTTTCATTGAAGATATATTGATTTGGCTGAGACTTGTTTCCTTTCTATTACAAGCTCCAAGAAGGCAGGGCATTTGATCATCTTGTATGCCCAGGTCCTAGAACAGTGCCTGACACATAAGGGCCATCAATCAATATTTGTTGAGTGGATGAAGGAGTGCACGTGTGAATTCCTTTGCTGGGTGCCATTTATACTGATTTATTTCCTCCTTGGAACAATACTTCAACACAGATGCTGAAGTGAGTCAAAGTAGTTCCCTGATGAGAAGCATAGCAGTTCAGAACTTAGAGAGACAGTACAAGACACTTGTCCATGCAGGCTTTGGGTACCAACACCTCTCTGTCAGTTTCCATGTGGGTGCTGGGCCTTTGTTTCCTCATCTGTAAAATGGCATGATAACGGTACCTGCCTTGTAGGGTTTTTATTATGACAATTAAATGGCATTGCCTTCAGTGGGAACAGCGTCTGGCACATTATAGGCAATCAATAAATACTAGCTAGGGTGGTGTCCCTTTTTCAGATGAGAAAACAAGACTTAGAGTAAGGTAGCTTGAGTAGGAAGACAGAGGTGCTAGGTGACAGAAGCAGAAGCTGAACCCAGATCTGGCTTCCTCTGGAGTCTGAGTCAGGTCTTGGCCACAGAATTAACTTGCTTGATGCATTTGAGGTGGATTTGTAAGAAATTAGGCTGCTGTCAAGGGAGTGTTATAGCAGTCTGAAGGATGGATCATTCAGTGCTACAAATGACATTGCTACCAGTGGTTCACCACAGCGGTCAATATGGGGAACCAATCTTGGCCAATGTGGGGAAATAACTCACGGCCCTGCAAGGCAAAATCCGATGGCTTTCATTTTGAGTTCTCAGAGATGGTGATACAACAGGAGCAGGCCAGCCTGTGCCAATTAACCAATAAGCAAGTTTCATCAGGCCCACATCAAAAGATGTAAGGATAGTTTAGGTCAAGCCATAGTGTTGCATGATAAAAAGCAGAAGACAACTAGATGACTGACTGCACAGCCAACCCTACTCAGCTACAACTGCTATAGACCCAGATTCCTTCCTTACCTTTAGTACAACACGTGTGTATCTGATAAGGCCCTTTGTGCACTTCCTTCTTGCTCCTTTATCTATGCATCAGCTGAGTCCACATATAATTCAAAATATAGATAATTATTCTATCTCTTCAAACTTATCCTATCTTCCTAGCTATGTTTTGTTTCACCAACAATTATTGTAATTTTTATCAGAGCACAAACCTGTTGCCCAGTTTTGGAACATACTTAGACCTATGCTGGAAATAAGGCATGGTGTTTTAAATTTTTTCAGTGGACCATGTACAATGCAATTGCGATTCAGAGCTAAGAGTTCTGAGCCTCATGATTGTACTGCATTTATAAGATATCCAAAGCTTAAGGACATCTGGAATATTGCCATCAATATCTTGAAATCCAAGCTAAAGTGCTGGATCCTTTTCATCTGTTGACCTTCCTTTCTTTCTTATGTGTGGCTTTTAGAAATAAAATCTATTAAAGACAATTGACCAGCTACTTAGCTATGACAGAAGGAGATAAAAATAATTTTCTTACATATTTATTTACTCAGCTAATCTCCAGCAGTGCTGAAAGTACCAAACTGAAAAATATACCACTTTCTCCTCATTGGTGACACAAGTAAATAACTGTTCTAATACAAAGCAGTAATAATAATTTGAATGTGTCAGTTTTCCAAGTGCTGATTTTCTGATATTCTACAGAAACATTCATGGATTTCTAAGCTGATTTATGTTTATTTGATTTCTTTCTGTCTTTTGGGTCTCCAGAGAATATTCACATAGTTTTCTTATGAACTTTGTTCACTATAAAAAGAATCACTCATTTCTTTCTACTCTGGTTGTTGGGAATTAATATTATACTCTAAAACACAGTGAAATCCCATGTTAATAAAACATCAGTTTTACATCTTCTCTAACTTACACTTTTCCCTCATACATATCACATGTCCTATGCTACAAGTATCTTAAATTACTATAACTTGCACTCTACTTAGAAGAATTTGTTTTTTAAAAATCCAGTAAATTACATACTACCACATTAGTATTGTATTAGTATTGTGCTGTGCCTTAGAGAATATAACAGACAAAAGTTCTTATGCAAATTCCTACTGATCCTATACCCTTGAGAGTATAGAGCCCTCTTCTAGGAAGTTCATAGTCAGGGCCTCCTGTATCAAGTGTTAAATGCTTAATATATTTAGAAAGACCTCCTGGGCTGATGCCCAAACCAATGGTGAACACTAAGCTGGGCGAATCTCTCCTGTTAGAAAGCCTTTAGTTGCCAGGAATGAGAAAATCCATGTTGACTACTGAATTCTGCTCTTTTGATGTTTTGTTATTGTTGATGGCCAAGTGCAGGAAGGTGCCATTTATTAATTTCCTTCAATCTCTTTCCCAGGATCTGTAGCATGTTCCACTTGGTCAGGAGACTGCTGACTCAGATGAATATTTTGTGGGTTAGATTGTACTAGGAAGAAGGTGTCCATCTAGAATAATGTTTGACCAAATATTTGGGTACTGTGGCCTGGCCAAGTAGATACATAAAATATACCATCACAAGTGCCTGCCACCTCTCTAGTGAAAGCACTTTAGACTGGACGATTGATTGTACCGTACTTCACCTGCATGTGTGGTCAACATGAGCTATACCCATTGGGTGGACCCTGGGAGAAAGGGCTCAACCTGCACCTCCCAAGGGCTATGTGCTGGGCCTTTGCTGCTCTAGTCAGAGCAACATGTCTGACTGGAAAGAGAGAAGAAATAAGAAGATGGCAGTGAATCTAACACAAAAGTTGGAAGAGAAGAGGGGAAATAGCAGCTAGAGAGATGTACGACAATGTATCCCTAACTGGAGGTGGGTGGGGAATGGGGAGAATAGGTTTTAAAGTGGAAAGAAGAAACATACTGCAACATATAAATCTCACTGACATAATCTTGAGTGAAAGAAGCCGGAAGCAAAAGCTATATGCTAAAATATTCCATTCCTATCAGATAAACACAGGCAAAATCCATCTATGGTGTAAGGAGTCAGGATGGTGGCTACCCAGGGGTGATTTGGGGTGCTGGTTATGGTCTTTTCTTGAGCTGATTGCTGGATACATGAGTAGGTTCTGTTAGAAAAACACCAGGTATGTTTATGATGTATACACTTATCTGTATGTATATTGTGCATGAATAAAAATATAAATTAAAATAACACAAGTAGCAAGCAAATAAGAGTGAAGGTGGGAAAAAAGGAGAGAAAAATGAAGGCAGAAGCACTGAATATATTGTCAAATCATAGGCCAGTCACACTACTTGTTTTTTTCTACTCTACAATATTTTAATACTAATTATACAAACATTACAGATCTACTATTTTTAATTAAGGAAATGAGACTTTGAAAAAGACTGACATTATCCATTTTTGACAGTCAATTAGGTAACAGGACCAGAGGATGCAGGAGGTCCTGAACTAAAAAGCTTCTGGCTTTCAGCCACCAGCAAACCAAAGGCTTGTTCTGAGACAAATGAATACATACTTCACCAAATTCCAGAAGAACTCAGCTAAATAGGTAGATTTCTTTTATGTGCAAAAATGGAATACTTCCATATGAGCAGAAGCACTATGCTAGCAAGAATAAAAAATGTACGGAGCTCTTCATCAACACTCTTCATGGTGACAATCTTTGTTTCCTCTTGGGGTTGACCAGATGACCCCAAAGCTCTTTTCTGCTCCATATGTTCTGGAATTGCTCCATTCCATTTTAATGTATGAAATATCAAACCAAATTATGACTATAATACAGTTCTATAACTTTGTTCTTTTCTTCCATTCTTAGCTTCTCCTTTAACAAGGAAAACAGAGACCTCAACGCTCATAAGCAAATCACTGTTTTGTTTGGTCTCAAGTCAAATGGTAGGCCTCCAAGGAAAACTCCCTTTTAGCATTTTCCAATTAGAAAGTGCTGCACACTGCACTAAGAAACCATGTTCTTTCCCACTTTCCATTTACTTTTATTGCCATTATTTATCTGAGAGGATCGTATTTCAAGAAAGACTCTTTTCCTAACCAAAGGGAAAAAATAAATTTTTTCTTAAAAAAAAAAATCCAGCAAATGAAGATCTAGTAGGATGTCTATCATTTTCGACCCATGGTATTTTTTAAGGAGTTTTGAATAAGTGGATATTAGGATGAGTGGTCGCTTATAAAAGCAGCTTGCTGGATAAAGACTTACTTGGAAAGGCTTTTAAAAAGTGCATTATTTACCCACTGGAGCTGTCAGGTTACCATGTTTACTCAAGGGAAGGCAGATTTTCTTTTTTTTAAAAATCTGGCCTAAGCTTTTCTTAAAACAGGCTACTGACCGGAATCAATGCAGAGAGTGGCTTAAAAAGACACAGGACAGCCTGGCCTCACTGATATCTAAATAAATTGTCAGCCCAAGGTCACATCATTTATCAGTATCAGAAGCTATTCTTGGGTTGTTTATATTGAATGTGAACTGCTGGAGGCCCAAAATATAGATACAAATATATCTTTGGGATGAGAAGCCACTCCAAGTAGCTCCCTGAATCCATCAGATTTCCCTCTAATACTTAAAGAAACAGGAGCACATTTGAATGCTCTGTGTCATCAATTTTGATTATCAAAACTATTTGTAATTGCGATTTTTTTAATGTAACTGATTGCTCATATAATTTAAGTACAATTGAATATGAAATATAGTCAGTCTGTTATCTTTTCTTTCTCAGACGGGCAGACCCTACTGTAGTCTGTGATCTGCCCTTCTGTCAGAAGTGTCCAGAAAATGTTCCAGAGAGCTCACATGCAGCTTTTGACCTTGTTCCTTTGTGGGTGTACCAGTCAGTTACTAGTGCACCATAAGGCTGGTTAGGCTGTGTAACAAACAAGCCCACAGTCTCAGTGGCTTGATACCACCAAGGTTTATTTCTCAGTCAGGCAAAATCCACCATGGCTTTGGGAAACTCCTCAAGGCAACTGTCCCCCATGCAGCAACCTGACAACCCAGAATGCTTCCATCCTAAGGCCTGACCATGTCAACACAAGGCCTTTTCCATAGCTGCTACAATGGGTGGTTAGAGGGACACAGCCCTTGTCTTATAATCCATTGAGCAGGACTAGTCCACGTTGGTCCAGCAACTTGGAAATGTCAGGAAAGGAGAAGTGCCATGTGGCTGGAAGGACAGGAAAGCAGAATGAAGATGGATCCCTAGAAGTCTTACCACAGTGGGGAAAAGGAAACAATCTAATTATTCACCTTTAGATAGGAAGTTGTATTCGTGTGTGTGTGTGTGTGTGTGTGTGTGTGCATGTGTGTGATTGTGAGACAGAGAGAGAAGGAGAGAGAGAGAGAGTTTGAGAGAGATGAATTGTATAAAGAGGGCAGTGTGATGGTGGTAGGTATTCTCTTGATCTGAAAATGAATTTTAAGTGGTCTTGTGTCTGGGTAATGCATAAAGGTTGACCATGAGGATGTGTGAGTAGTGTAACTAGAACACAGAAAGTAGCCGATTTAGATGTTTATATTCTTACTGTTTTTGTTCATTGATTGAATATGAGGTTTGCAAAGATATTTAAAACTAGAACTCTTTCAATGAGAAACCAAATTTATATAAGTAGAGGAAAACAATATCCAAGAAGCCTCTCCCAAATAATTCTAAAACTGAGGACAATTTTCTCAGGAAAGCTGTGGTAAAGTCTGGGGACATTTTTCACTGTCATAACTGGGAGTGGGGTGTTACTGGCATCACTGCAAGTCACAGGACAGCTCTACCAACACAGAATAATCCAGCACACAATGTCCATAGTGTTAAGGTTGAGAACCCTTCACCTTAAGTTCAAGGTTGTGAACTTAGGTGTCTCATTGTAGGCAGACTCTTTGTGGTTTAAGTTTTTCCATTTCTTAAGCAGACAACTTATTTTCATCCCTCATATATTTAAAGATTTATAAATAAAAAATGACAGACATTGTGTCCCACAAAAGCAGAATTCCCATATACACCTAAAACATAAACGTTAAGAGGTACTGGTGATGTCACTTATTCATTAGACAAACTTGCAGGCATCCCTCGAGCACCTGCCATGCTCTAAGCACCTTAGGCACAAGCCACATGGAGATGAGCAAGACACAGCAACCACACCCAGGGACTAAGGCTGAAACAAACACATCCACAGATAATGCAATCATGCTTGGTGGATATTATGGGGTAGGTTCATCCCAAGAGCCATGATCACTTCACCCAGGTATGAGTGTGTGTCTGTGTGTATAAAGTATACACACATACATGAATGAAAACCAACACACTCATCCAAATATTTCAATATATTCACACACCACAAAATAAATACTAATGTGCAGTGGAATTATGGTCTTTAATTTCTTTGTGGCTTTAGGGAGACCTTCTTTTATTCACAGCAGAGAACCCATGGGGTTTATGTGGAGGCTCTGGGCGTGGAGTGGCCCAATCAAACAATTGATACACTATCACATTACAAAAAGGCAGCATGCTGAGAACCGCTTGAGATATAAAACAATACAAGCAGACTTCCCAAAACATGGAGTGTGTGCCATGTTTTTAGATTTATACAATAAACACTTCTTCAGTACCTACTGTGTGCAAAAGACAGAGGATACTATTATGAAATAGAAAGAGGAAGGGTATATACAGCACTCTGTGTGACCTCAAAGAAGAGATGGCAGACATGCACTGAGAAAGAAGAATGCAGTGGGGGAGAGAGTACAGGAGAGGGAGCTGGCAGGTTGAGCCCACTGAGGACTGAGTGGTGGAAATTCTGACTTGGGGCTCTACTGGTGTTTCTTTATTTGTACTGTCCACACTTTACCTTGACTATCTTGTTCAGCACTGTACTCCCAGCTTCTGGAACAGTGCTTGGCATGTAGTAAGTGCTCAGTAAACACTGGTGGGGTGAAGGAATGGATGGATCTCAGTCTGAGGAGGTGAGCAACTTTACAGGCCTGGGAGACGTGCACATAGCAGGGAGGAGAGGCAGATCCTAAGTAATGGCTACACTTGTGGATAGAGTGAACTGTCCACCTGTTGCTTCGTGGAGGGCAGGGTGGGGGACAAGTAAGGAAGTAGCAATGACTTTCATGAGTCCAGAGGTCTTAAAAGACTGGAGTTCAGATAAAATGGAAGCAGACTGGGAGGTTTGAGAAGGAGCATACAGTCCCTCACAGAAGGAGTGACCTACCTGGAGTTAGACTGTAGGTCTCAGTTCTGATGAAGCTCAAGAGCGTAAGTAAACTGTGGCTGTCTTCGGATGAGAGTCCCTGATGTCTCTCCATCCTCCCCAAACCCCAATGAATGCAGAGCAGGAATTTGAATCCAGCTTTGCAATACCCAAGGATGTGGTTCACCCTCAGGAAAAAGATATTTGTGTAAAACTGCTTTAATTTGAGTGCTAAATCTATTCTAAAAATGCTTAAGAAGTTTTTTTATGAAACTTAGTGTTCCACTGTGATGGCCCCCAAATGAGTATAGGGACCACTGACCCTGTGAAGCAGAAACATCACTTTTTTTTTTTTTTTTTTTTTTGCGGGTCATGGGCCTCTCACTGCTGTGGCCTCTCCCGTTGCGGAGCACAGGCTCCGGACACGCAGGCTCAGTGGCCATGGCTCACAGGCCCAGCCGCTCCGCGGCATGTGGGATCTTCCTGGACCAGGGCACGAACCCATGTCCCCTGCATCGGCAGGCGGACTCTCAACCACTGCGCCACCAGGGAAGCCCCATCACATATTTTTTGGTTTAAAATGTATTTCACACTGCATAAGTTCACTCTTTTAAAGGATCCAATTCAGCAGTTTTTAGTATATAGTCAAAGTTGGGCTACCATCACAACTATCTAATTCTAGAATATTTTTGTTCCAGAAAGCAACCCACACCAGTCAGTAGTCACACCCAATTCTCCCCTCCCCCAAGCCCCTGGAAACCTTTCATTTATTTTCTGTGTCTATAAATTTGCTTCTTCTGGACATGTCACGTAAATGGTATCATACAATATGTGGTCTTTTTGCCTGGCTTATTTCATTTGGCTTAATATTTCCAAGGTTTATCCATGTTGTAGCATACATCGGTACTCCATTCCTTTTCATTGTCAAATAATAGGCCATGGCATAGATGTACACTGCTATGGACTGGTTGTTTCCCCCAAATTCATATGTTGAAGTTCTAACTCCCAGTATCTTTGAATGTCATTGTATTTAGAGAAAAGGTCTTTAAAGAGGTAATGAAGTTAAAAGGAGATCTTTATTTGGGGCTGTAATGCCATATGACTTGTGTCCTTATAAGAGGAGGAAATTTGGACACAGACATGTACACGTACAAAGGAGAGACCACGTGGAGGCCACAGGGAGAAGACGGCTGTCTGCAAGTCAAGGAGAGAGGCCTGCGAAGAAACTAAACCTATCAACACCTTCATCTCGGACTTCTGGCTTCCAGAACTGGAAGAAAATCAATTTCTGTTTAAGCCACTCAGTTTGCAGAATTTTGCTATAGTAGCTCTAACAAACGTATGCAACTACATTTTATTATCCATTCATTAACTGACGGACATTTGGAAATCAGGTGATTTTATCAGGCATATTCCATCTGGCTCTGACATGCCAGGTCCATTTCACCGTGTCTTGGGGTCTCTGGAAGCCCCCTCTGTCAAGCTTCGTCTGTAGGAGTTCGTGGGGTACAAGTACCAGCATGGCGGACTGCTTTCTAATCCAGGATGAAGGTTCACAGGCACACATGCTGCATCACTGTGAGGATGGATACTGAGATTACAGGGCCCTGGATATGTCCACTTGCACAAAAACATTTCTCTCCCTGCCTTGGCAAGGTACCACCTACACTCCTGCCTGGCTGTATTAACTCTAGAGGAGGGTTCTGATGGAGAGTGACACCTGAGATGTACATGGGTTTACAGAAGGCCTCCACGACAATGTATGTTCTCATTTGCAACAGGACTGAGTGCCGGATGGGCTCCTGGTCTCTCCCCAGCACAGATTACAGTCAAGCTGATGACCATGTGGGAAGGCCTGGCCAGTCTGGCCAAAGTGGGATCAGACAGAGAATTGATCTTGGAGAAGGTGTGACACGTGGAGACAGAGACTCAGTCTCAGGGCAACGGGATTGGGCACAGGAGGCTCTGTGTAGAGGAAGGCAGACAGGTCAGCTCAGACTGGCCAGGAGTGCAGAGCAAGAAACTTCAACACAATGTCCCGTTCTCACCCATAACTTTATAACCCACATTTGCACATTTATAACCTGCTTACTATATCAATCAACATGCAAGAATATACCTATATATGAACGTAAGTAATAAAGTGTATTATGCTCACTTTCAATCTAAAGAGAGATTGGGGGTAAAAAGACATCCGGATTGTAAAAGAATTTTCTCCCATTTCTTTGACTTGATATACAATCCAAGTTCCCCAGACTTAAGCATCGATGATGGCAGCTGCATACTTCCTTATGTTGTTCAATTTCTCTTATTGGGAGACTCCCCCAGGTAGCTGAGTAATGGAGAAAGTGGAAGTCTCTATGTGGGGCGGTAGCTCTTTGCTTATTGGCAGGTCAGCCTAGACTTAGTATCACAAGGAAGGTAAAAGGTGCCAGGGAACAGGGAAGGTGACCGATCGCACTGTTAGCGTTTTTTTGTGTGAGGATAGAACTCATACAAGCACAGCTTCTTGTGTGCTTCTACCCAGCCATCCTTTCATGGGATCTTGGATTCTCAGGGCTGTTTGTGTAATTGCTTCTTGTAAATGAGCTCCTACTCTCTGCAGCACTTTACAGTAAACCACTTTCCTTCCCCATCTGGTATCCAGTTGTTTTAACCGGGTTTCCAGGATTTGCATCAGTCATTTACAAGAACCTTTTTAACCTTCACAAAATGAAATAATTGAAGTCTATCCTTTCAACTTCACATTTGTTTGAGAAAGGCTTTGAAATCAAGGGATGGAGAGCCCGAAAGATGGATGAGATTAAAAGGAAAGGGCCCAGCTCTTCTGCCTCTGAGATGCTCAGAAACACTGCCTTTGAGGTGAGGGGTCCAGAGGCTGGAATGGGTTATCACCTCTGTTATGGGCTCATCTGCATGGAAAAACGCTTGCCATGGTGAACTAGAGAGCCTGATAAGCTGGGAAAAGAAGTGCCCTTCCTATGACCCGGGTCTAGAAATCCTCTTGGTATAAATTGGTGTCTCCCTGCCCATGCTCTGCATTACTCACACTTCTCTCCCTCCTGCTTTAGCCGTGAGTTCCCTGCCCTGCTCAGAGGGAAAGGAAAATGAAAAGAAATCCAAACGTGCACACTGTGTTACTTCTCTACCACAATGTAGGTGGAATGGAATTGGGACCCCTGGATAAAATGGGTGTATGGGACCTACATTCTCCGAGCAGCCCAGAATATAAAAGACGTTAGCTGCTGCTAAGAATATAGTTCAAAAGTGGTCGGCTCTTTGGCTATCTGACCAACTCTTTTCTTTCTCATTTCTAGTCCTAATCACAATAGATAACATAGAAGGCTCTAGAGGCTTAGGTAAAGAGAAGCTTTAACTAGAAATAAACTCTCCATCTTTCCTGAGAAAGCCTTCTCTGAGGTGCCTGTTACTTCAATCTTAATCCCATGATAACCTGCTAGCCCTTTGGGCAGTAGCTGAAATTCATTTCTGACTCAAAAAAAAACACAGTTTATTTGGGTTATTCTGATTGTTTTCTGATTAATAATTTTCATATTCCCCTGAATAATTTAGTCTGAAAGTGATTCTTTTTAATTTATTAAAAGGTCTTCATGACAGTTTCAAACACTTTCCCAAGGAAAGTTTCCCATTCTCCCATCTTCTTGTCTTTCACTTTCTCACTCCTGCTTGTTGATGAGAACTCTGTCTTTTGGAGGAAAGCATGGAACATATTCATGAGAAAAAGAACAATCTATGGAATCTGAATGAATCTGGATCCTTACAGCTCATCTCAACCAGGGTAGGCGTCCAAAATGTCCCTCTAAGTCTTGATGGGGAGAGGGATGGGGTTGCTTGAGTACCAGTGGGAACACACATCCAACTGCAGGAGAGCTGAGCAGCAATGCAGTTATGTACTCTGTCTTTTGAGAAAGAGAGAATGAAACCATACCGTCCAGGAAGACTTCCTAAACATCCACTCTGCACACACGTCTCTCCTTGTAACAGTTGCTTCCCTACTGTTCCCTCCCTCTGGTCTCCCCACCTCCTCAATAGTTCTCCTTACTGACCAGTCCCCTCACACTGCCCCTCCTCTTATTTCTTACTAGAAAAGACTTGGTGAGCTCTGCAGCAGCCCCTCCCCACTTCTCATGGCAAAGGTCTGGTAGCTGGTCCCGACCCTACACCCTTAGAAGGCTAGGCTAAGGATAGTGATGCAGATACTTGTTACTGCGTATTCTCCGACTCAGCGAGAGTAGGACCAAGATAAAGGTCTTTCCATTCTGTGGGGGATGTAGCCCTGTGGGCCGTTTCCAGAGCTTTCAGGAAACATCTGGTCATGTGCTCCCATAATTGAGACCTTAGTTCTGAGCTGCCCCTGGGGGTTGCCCAGTGCCTTAATGTTGGTTAACTGCATTCTCTTAGGTGAGAGAGGAGGGCAGGCTTCCTAGAAAACCTTGGTTTTCAATTTGTTTCTTGGTTCTCAATGTCTTTATTTTATTTATTTTCCTGGCTTCTTTAAACCACACAAGAAAGTATATCTTGTACCCAAAGAGAAACTTCGGGATGCAAAATGTGGATAGGTCTGAGTGGGAGTTTTTATTGTTGTTTTCTGTTAACATAATCAAATAATACTTCACTTGCAGTATTTCCTAATAGTGTTTCCTAAACCAGGAAGGCAGAGACTGGTTCTTGAGTTTGAAAACATGGCCATCCATGGATGGGGTCACCCTGTAGGATTTTATTCTGAAGAAAACATAGGATTCGTGGAGGAGGTGGATATTATTATTGAAGCCAAGATGGAAAAGATCCACCCAAGAGGACTGGGCCCCCTTAAGCTTTCTGCCATGGGTATTGGATTTCACTCGTATGTGCTGTTGATTCTCAGACTGATCTGTGATGTTGGCAGTGCAGTTCTGGAGAAAGAGTATGCTGCTTTCATCAGCTCACCCAAGAGGTCTATCAACACTGTGGCACCAAAGAACTTCATTAGTTCTCAGGGTGACACACATCATCAGAAGGTGGCATCCAAGAAAACTAGCAATAGCACGGATGGCAAAGGCTGGTTTAGAAAAACTTTCTGTTTAAGGAGCGTTTGTGATTCCACAGTATATTCATCTGGCAGTTTTATGGGATGTGATGTCTTTATTCCACCAAGCACCAAGTGTGTTATAGCCACTCGCTTATTTGAGGAAACTGCTTTCTGTGGGGATGTTTGGCGGCTTGCTGGCTGGGACACCTTCCTGTGTTAGCATGGGCACTGTTCCCCTTTAAGCAGGGAATAGATCCGACATGAATCGGAGCCTGTGCTGAAGCCCATGTCCAGTGTAAGCAGAGCAGGCATGGATTCTGACTGCTTGGCTTTCCAAGTCAACGTTTCGCTGAGAAATATTAAGTGTAACTGAATATTACAGGGCACACACTGTTCCTGCTATATTTCCAGGGCGTCTGATCAATGGGAAAAATGAGAAGTAGAAATAAACAGAAAGGACAGAGAACTGAGCAGGCAATTGGGCTCAAAGGAAAACTGAGTAAAGCAGAGGAAATCATTTTCCAAGTAAATACAGATAAACTGGGGAAAGAAAGGCCGATGCTCTGCAGAGAAGAAATGTCTGACTGTCCTGCTCTGGGTCCAGGTCAAGCCAGGGAGTATGGAGGGGCCGTGCTGATCACTTTCCTCTGGGATCTGGTCTCTCAATAAGCCCTGCTGTCAGAGGCAATGCCAGGAACAGGCGAGATGCAGAGCAGTCAAGGGAAGGAGGTCCAACCTCCTGGAGAAAACAACCCAGCAGAACGGGAGCTAATGGATGGCAGCCAGCAAGCCAGGCAGCTGTGCAGCCCTGCAGGATTTTACTTGGAGAAAACGTGGGGTTCACGGAGGCATTGGAGGCTTTCATTGAAGCAAACGTGATGAAGATCCACCCAAGAGGTTTGGGTCCCCTCGGGGACTCTGCCATTGAAACCAATGGTTTCTGCCTTGGGAGATTAACCTACATTAGATCCCGGAAGTAATGGCTCAGAATGGTATGTGAGGTAGGCTGCATCAGGATGCCCATTCTGGAGAGCAGGGTCCTCCTGGGTTGCGGGGATGCCCTGTGCACTGTAGGATGTTGAACAGCACCACTGGCCTCTACTCACGGGATGCTGGTCCCCTCCCTGCCGCTGGGGCAATGAAAAATATCTTCAGATGTTATCAGTTGTCTCCTGGGATGCACAATCACTCCCTGGTTGAGAACCACTGTGACAGAGGAAGAAATAAGACCCAGAAAGCCAATGTGGCACATCTGGGTTTGCATGAGAAATCAGTGCAAAGCCAGATCTGGAACCCACTAAGCAAAGAGCTTTGAAGGCATCCTGGCTTTTTCTATGACTGTAGTGTCAAAAGAAGCAGAACAACCGTGGAGAGTTGCGTTCTGGGTTCAAACCTCGACTCTGAGCTTAACTTACTATCTATGTGAGCACAGCTATATTCCCCCATTTCATTGTGTCTCAGTGTCTTCCTCTGTTGAACAGCTTTGATGAAAATAACACCCACCTTATAGGGTAATAGGCAAGTGAAATAAGAAAGGCCAGGCAGAGAGGGTAGGACAGTGCAGCTGTGTGGTAAGTTCTCAATGATGGCTAGCTTTGGCCCTTCTCCACCATGCACTGAATACTCTGATAAACCACTTTAGTTTCCTTCACTTCTGTGGTTCCCTCTACCTGGAATACCCTGCCATCAACTTCTTCATGTGAATAACTCCTTCCTGCCCATCAAGGCACGGCTTAAGTTTCATCCCCACAAAGAAGGTCATGGGTTCCCATGCTCTATCCCCAGAGCAGCCCCCAAAGCACTGGGCCTACCACATTGTATGTGTTGAAATGTCTGTGTTTTGTCTGTCTTACCTAGACTTGCTATGAGTAAGTAGGTCAGGGATCCTGTATAACTCATTCATACACCCCTGTGGCACTCAGTGAGGGGCTAGGATTTAGCTTGGTAGAAATGCGGATGGTGGGTAGCCTGCTGGATAGAGAATAACTTAAAAGGAGAAATGGTCAAGGTCTCAGGGAAGATCTGTGCAAAGAGGTTGTTTAGAGAATGTCTGGGGCCCGGGTGGAGTGCCAGAGACCTCACATGACACTTTTGTACTCAGTTTACCAGGCAATGGGATGTTCTAATATGCCTTTGGTGATGGCTTGGGGGGGGGGATGGGCTGAGGGTGGCTTGATGGGAACTACGCCAGGAGAAGATTAAACTGGAAGTAGTTTTCAGTATAAATTGGAGTAGACAAGGTCTGGAGGCAGGAAAATATTAGTCAAGCAACTTAAATAACTGCAGGAGAGAGGTCATGTTGCCTAAAACTATAAACACAACTGTAAAACGTCTTTGAGTTAATAAAAGTATTACTATTATGAGAAGGGTGGCGAATGACCCATCACTGATTGTTTCGGGGAGACGTTAGGAAGCACCCTTTGAAGTGGTATGAGTATTCAGGGGTATAAGAAGGTTGTTCTGCCAGTGAGGACTGCTACACAGGGGAGTGGGATAGCAAAGAAAGTTCTGGAATCTTCTCTGGAGATCTTTAAAGAATAGAGATGGCCCTCCCCAGGCAGGGGTGGTTAAGTGTCTTGACTCAAGTTAGGGGATGGGGCCAGCAGGGAAGGCAGATGGGAAGGTTGGGACACACGTTCCTGCGTCTTTATCCTGGGAAATGAAATCTTTTCTCACAATTTAATTAGAAATTCCAACGAATGTCTCAGAGAAATACTGAACACAGCAACTTCTCTAAGGCTGGGGGCAGGAATTTTGAGGTCTGTGTGGAGAAGCCAGACTCAACTCTAGAACAAAGAACAATCCCAGAGACAAAGCTCTTTGAATGCTTTGGAAAGAAGAAGGTTTAAAGACCTGCTCATATAGGTCTCTGCAGCTGTGAAACTTATGCACATCCTAGAGATTAGAGCACATCCCACCTCCTTCCAGACCCTACATATGAAGTCTAACTCAGGTAGTAAGTCGGCCTCTCTTAAGGCATGGCCATATCTTCATCTCTGAGTCTCATATAAATATTTCTAAAATCAAAGAATGAATGTGAAAACCCCTTACCTGGTCTGGTGTGAGAAGCCTAGGTCTGAGGCTGGGATCAAAAAACTCTCTGGGTGTCACATTGCTGCTTGAAGGAACAGTGAGGTCTCCACCCCAGACATGGACTCTGGCATTCTCATGGGTCAAGGAGATCTGGGAAGTAGCCAAAGAAAGAGTACAAAGAGAAGATCTCAACTGGAAAGTCAATGCTTACTGTGTTCTCCTCGCCAAGTGCATATGTGGTCTGACCAGTTAGGGGCCTGGAGTGATCTCTGCAGAGTCTTGCAGGAAAGAGCAAGTGACCTGCTGGCCTGGACTAGGCCCTTTGCCCTCACCTGGGCTTTCAGAAAGGGAGCTGGTGTCCTGAACTATTGATGCCTGCCTAGGTAAACGGTTGCAGAAAATAGGAAGAACCCCTGCTTCCCTCCCATCATTATGAGGAAAAGAAGAGCAGAGAAGCAGTTCTGTTGGGGGTGGTACAAGTTTAAACAGAATACTCATGGAAGACCTGGGCCAATGCATCCCACTTGTGGAGCCTCCTTCCCAGCTTCCCACCGTACAGACCCTCTCATTTTTACTTCTGAATTAAGACAGTTACTAATGGGCTGGAAGATACCACAAACTCAGACACTCCAAGCTAGTGTAAAAATAGACGTGATACTAATATTTGCAAATGAAATGCATTAAAATAATCCTTTAAGAGAGAAAAGAAAGAAGGAAGAGAGGAACCCATGGCTTCCTTCCCTTGCCTGATTACACAGGTGAGGGAAGGACCCCCTTCATCAGGATCCCTGACAAATAGAATGAGGGTGTGGGACAGGATCAGTGAAGGTGGTAGAGAGAAAATGATGTGGCTCTAAGTGGTGGCAGGTGACAGGGGAGATGGGAAATGGCCGATCATATTTATCCTTATGTTTTCACCTGCTTGCTGCCCTCGTTAAACATCTAAATTGGACCAGAGCGGGCAGTAAAAATATAGCGCACCCTTCACAAGGATGGTGTGGCCTGCCTCTCCGTGGGCTCTGTAACTACAGACAAGCAGCCACCATGGAGCTTGTCCCTTCCAAGGGAGCCCATCAGAAGGCTCAGTGTTTGTATAATTATTTGGGCCTTTGACCTATGTGTCCAGAGAGCCTACTGTGTGTCAGGCACGTGCTGTACTGCCTGTGCTGAGATGAATAAGGTGAGTTTAAGGCATTCACAGCTTCGTCACAAGAGCAATTGAGAATATATGACTGTTGGCTTAAGCACCTCCATTTACTTTGAGTAACGGGAGTTAATTGAACACATTTCATGCTTCCCCACAGCTCTTACCAAAAGCCTTTAGAGGTTTCAGACCACTGTTGTTGCCAAATGCAGCCCACCAGGGACAGACACTATGTTTAAAAGAACAGTTTTGTATTCTCTCCGCAGAGTTGGTTAGGAAATGATCGTCAAAGAAGTGGGCTTATGCAAAAAAAAAATCAGATGTTAATCAAAAGGAAAGACATATCAGCAAAGACAGCTACCGTTCATCATCTGTTCCTTCAACAGATATTCTTGAGTACTCATACCTAAGATGCTGGACCAGGCGCTACCCCTGAAGTAGGGGACAGGAACATGTCTAAGAGGCATTCACACTGTCCGGGGGTTCTTGAAGAGGACAGAAGATCAAACTCGGAATAGGGTTCAGCTCGCTGAGCGCCCCATACGTGAATGGTACTGATAACCAGTGCCTAACGTTTCCAAGCAATAAAGGATAAATTCACCAAGGGGAGGATAGATCTGAGGTCTTAAAGGAAAGGTGGAATTTCAAAAGCAAAAATAAAAAGGAAAGAGCATCCCAAGGTGAGAAGGGTGACCGAGGGTGAGGATGGGAAACAGAACAGGGAGGACAGTCTGAACAGCCTTGGGAAAGTGAAGTCCAATCTGACTAACACATCTCCGTGCCCCAGGTCCCAGGTGGTCCAAGCAGCACCATCACATCTTCTTGCTGGAGTCTGTCAGAGGCTATTTACTGAATTCCCTGCAGCTTTGGTTCTTCCTCCCCACCCCAGCACAGTCTCTGCAGGGCAGCTAGAGTGACCTTATTTAAACACAAATGAGGTCACAGCACGCAACACCCCGAAAGAGGTCCATATCGTTCTTAAAAGCCCTACTCACATCTCTCTCCCATGTGCAGATTCTGCTCCAGTCTCAGTGGTCTTCTTTCTGCTCTTTGCACTGACCAAACTCATGCCCCCATTAAGGGATTCAGACTCAGTTTACCAGGAATGCCCTGCCCCTGCCCCTTTGAATACCTATCTCCTTCTCATTTACATATCCGACAACTGCTTATGGCTGCCCTTATGTATCACTGATGGGGCATATTCTGGGGAAACAGATTCAGGCAGCTTCTGGTCACAGCTGGAATGCCACCTCCTTGAGAAACCTTCTCTGGCTACAGTACATGAAGCAGCTGCTTCTGCCGTTTCTGCCCTGTGTGTTTCCTTCACAGTATTTCTCACCAGCTGTAACTATTGGGTGCATCTATTTGGTTTTTTTTTTTTTTTTTTTTTTTTGTTATCTTCCCTGGTGGAAAGTGAGCTGTATAAGGAAAGGGATTATGTCTTAGTTTTTGTTCTCAGCATCTAGCAGAGCACCGGGCACACCAAAGACCCTCAGTAAGTATATGTTGAATGAATGAATGAATAACGAGAAGCAAGGTCTGGAGAGGTTGATTAGGACCATATTTTGGAGAGCTGTACTTTAGGGAAAACCTTGACCTTATTCACTTATGTGCTGGGGTCTCTCTAGATGCCTATGGACACAGTTGGGAATAAGACAGAGAAAAGACTTAGTATCCTGGGGCTTAGGTTTCAGACCAGCATTGCCTAGTAGAACATCCTGTGATGCTGGAAGTGGTCTGTATCTGCTCTGTCCAAAAGGGTAGCTGTTAGCCACATGTGGCTACTGAACCCTTGAAATGTGACTGGTGGGACTGAGGAACTGAATCTTTAATTTTTATTTTGAGTTAATTTAAATCTAATTGCCACGTGCAGCTATCGACTGCTGTACTGGACAGCATAATTCAAGAAGACCATCACAATGCTTGATGAGATGGACCTCAGTGTCTTTCATTTAAAATGTAGTATAAGTCTTAGTTTACTAAGTCTTATTACTAAGTCTTATCAGTCTTACTATGAGTATGAGTAATAGTATTACTTTGGATTAATCCCATCGCTTTTGGGCAAATGCTAATTCTTTCAAGGTTTTTCTTCTAACACCTCCCCTGATCCCCTCTGGCCAGCCAAGCTTTCCTCTCTAAGGTGGTGTTGGATACAGCCTATAGGCTCTAGCTTATGGTATAGCCTACGTGTCCTCATGGCAGCAGCAGGGTCAGAAGGAGAAGGACCTGTATCACACCTGGATACAGGTCCTTCTCCTTTTCTCTGGATCCTCTTGACTCCTTGGAGATGTCCTTATCCTGCCTGGTTACAAGATGCCCCACTGACACTAATCACTGATGTCCACAGCTCACAAAGCCCATAACTGGGCTCCCCAGCATGGCCAAGACACAGTGACCTTTCTTAAATTCCCCTGGATTCCACTAGCACTGCAGACCTGCCTCTCCTCGACCCCACTGCCACCGGGCCCTCTCCTGGGACCATCCGCCTTGTCTACACACCTACAGGGTGCTATTGCCTTACCATGTGGCCTTTCCCAAGACCCCCACTGGAACATCAGTACATGACACAGGAACCAAGGTTCACTTGGTAGCCCTGCTTACCCCAGGCCTTAAACTTACATCTCCGTGCCTCTTCTGCTTACTGCCCTGCCTTTACTCACTACATGGGGTGATGGTGACATAAGTTGGTTTATACCCTGAGCAAATTCCCACTTGTAACACAGTGAGCTTGCACCAATGTGTGTTCCTGCCCAAGTCCAGGGGCTCCATGCTTTCACTTCGGGGCACAACCCTCCTCTGCTTCAGGAGGCTCACAGGGGTCGTGACTGCTGGGCAAGGGTAGGAGGGTCTGCAGGGGCCAGTTCACGTGGGTCTCAGCAGTTCTCACGGCATAGGGTCTCACCCCTGCTGGGAGACACACAGGCCATGCAGCCCATTCCCAGTGGGCAGGCCTCCCTGGCAGTGACAGTGTGCAGTGTGACCCTCACACTTGGTGCTTTACCCTGAGCGGTCTGCAGGTGCTGGTTGGATTTCCAGGTGGGTTTCTGCTGCATGGCACAACTGATGTCCCCCAAAGACAATTTTCTAATAGGATTTGTTACTTGGTTTGCTTAGAGTCATCTGTTAGTTACCCTTGCAGGCTCTTTGCCCTGCTAGAATTTGTTTCCTAAGGCCCACGAACTCCAAAGAAAGCAGGAATGGGTTTTCTGTAACAACACATGTTCCACGTACTCAGTAACTGAAGGAAGAACAGAGCAGGAGTGGTCCAGGCGGCCAAAGGCACAGAGGGACATCTTCTGTAGCGTCTTATGTCATTAAATGACCAGAGGCCAAGAGCATTGCACAGAGAGAGAGGTCAAGGACCACAGGGTTAATCCCAAGGTGAGGGGGACTCAGGCAGAGGGAAAAGGGCACCTCTAGTCCCAGGGCAGTGACAGCCAAGGTGCATTTGGAGGATGGGGCTCACTTCACAAAGCCTAGCAGTGGGCTGCATGAACACATGTCGTTTCATCATAAAATCATCATCTCAGACTGGGAAACCCCCCAGATTCCATCTCCTCTACATCTCACCCTTCTTTGACGTATGCGTCTCTGAGTCATCTGGGTTGATAAGATAACAAAATATCCTCCTAGGGAGTTAGCAGCAGATGGTTGCCAATATTGTTGGTTCTGTTGAATTTCAAGATGTTGAGACTGAGTAGTAAGAACCTGTACAGTTTGAAAAATGGTGCTCAAAGGCGCTGCAATGGCGCTGCTCTTCCTGATGTCTTGGTTTCTTTTGGCACATCACCCCCGCCCCAACAGTGAGTGTTGGCCCCTAACCGCATCCTAGGCACAGGACCTCGGAACAGAGCCCTCTGTCTGAAGCTCAAGACCCAGCCCTACCTCTGCTGCCCCACCCTTACTGAACCACTCTCACTCCCTGGATGAACCCCCGCCTCCCGGCTCCTAGAAAGGGTGCACAGATGAGCTGGACCAGCTCTGATTTTCTTCTACTCCCACAAGCAGATGTAATACTTCTCGCAGTGCCCCCCTCCCCGAGGGTGGGGAGGCTCGACTTCTCGGAGAGAGGTTGGAAGAGGCAGACCTGGAGGTCCGCTTGGCCCTGAAATAATCCCTCCGACCCAACATCCCATCCAAAGGCAGCTCCTCCACAAAATGGCAAAGCTAAAGCAAAGGAAGCAAAACAGGCCAGCAGCTGTTGACTCTTAAACCATGCTGGAGCCTTTCCTATAATGAGTTGAGCAAACCTTCCTTAACTCTCCCAAACAATTTGAGAGCTGTAGATTTCTGTGGTTACAAGGAAGCTCTGAAGTCATAACGAACAGGGTTCATACCCAGCTTTGCCTAGTCCCACAGTCTCTTTGAGCCTCTGTTTCCTCATCTGTAAAGGAGCAACGGTAATATCTTCATCCTGGGGCTCCAGCAAGGACGTGTTCCTCCAGGTAAAGCACCCGCCCATGGTAAGTGCTAATAAATGGGCACTGTGGTTAGTTTGCCAGCAAGCTTGCCCCTCTCCACACCCCTAGGACAATCTGAAGGATATAGAGGGCATGACCTGAGCCTCCCTCTCTTTGGCACTCTGTACTGCAAATTACCAGAAAAGAAGCTGAAAACAGCAAATGACACACCATGGACAATCCATAAATGGAAATATGGTAGCTGAGATTTCCTAAACCACTAGATTCCCAGTCTTTTGGCTGTCTTCCATCTGACCCTGGTTGCTGAAGTGGTGGAGTTCTCTGGATGCAGCTTTCTCACTGGTTTTGGTGGCATGCAACAAGTGTCTATGGCTCTCTGTCATGGCCAGTAACATTATTATTATCATTATTATTATTGTTATTGATGTATAGTTGATTTATAATGTGTTAATTTCTACTATATAGCAAAATCCTTCAGTTATACATATATATATATATATACATTTTTTAAATGATTTTTTCCATTTATGGTTTATCACAGGATATTGAATATAGTTCCCTGTGCTATACAATGGGACCTTGGTATTTATCCATTCTCTATATAATAGTTTGCATCTGCTAACCCCAAGCTCCCACTCTATCCCTCCCCCACCCCACCCCCCTTGGCAACCACAAGTCTTCTCTCTATGTCTGTGAGTCTGTTTCTATTTTGTAGATAAGTTCATTTGTGTCATATTTTAGATTCCACATATAAGTGATATCATACAGTATTTGTATTCCTCTGTCTGACTTACTTCAATTAGTATGATAGTCTCAAGTTCCATCCATGTTGCCGCAAATGGCATTATTTCATTCTTTTTTATGTCTGAGTAATATTCCATTGTATATGTACCACATCTTCTTTATCCATTCATCTGTCGATGGACCTTTACATTGTTTCCACGTCTTGGCTATTATAAGTAGTGTTGCTATGAACATAGGGATGCATGCATCTTTTTGAATTAGAGTTTTGTCTGGATATATGCCTAGGAGTGGGATTACTGGATCATATGGCAATGCATTTTTAGTTTCTTGAGTAACCTCCATACTGTTCTCCATAGTGGCTGCACCAACTTACATTCCTACCAGCAGTGTAAGAGGGTTCCCTTTTCTTCACACCCTCTCCAGCATTGTTATTTGTAGACTTTTTAGTGATGGCCATTCTGACCATTGTGAAGTGGTACCTCATCGTAGTTTTGATTTGCATTTCTCAAATAATTAGTGATGTTGAGCATCTTTTCATGTGCCTGTTGTTGGCCAGTAACTTTAGACCTTCTGAAAGCCCTACCCTCTTGGGCTGTGTCTTAGTTTCCTGGTTTCATTTCACATCTCCCTCTCATACTTGTGACTTCAATCTAAGGGAAAGCAGAAACCCTCAGTCCTTTTTTTTTTTTTACATCTTTATTGGAGTATAATTGCTTTACAACTGTGTGTTAGTTTCTGCTTTATAACAAAGTGAATCAGCTATACATATACATATGTTCCCATATCTCTTCCCTCTTGCATCTCCCTCCCTCCCACCCTCCCTATCCCACCCCTCTAGGTGGTCACAAAGCACTGAGCTGATCTCCCTGTGTTATGCGGCTGCTTCCCACTAGCTATCTATTTTATGTTTGGTAGTGTATATATGTCCTTGCCACTCTCTGACTTTGTCACAGCTTACCCTTCCCCCTCCCAATATCCTCAAGTCCATTCTCTAGTAGGTCTGTGTCTTTATTCCTGTCTTACCCCTAGGTTCTTACCCTCAGTCATTTTTAAGAGATGCTACCTTTGTATGTTTCTTCACTCAATGTCAATTCCCCCCTTTGTCTCTTTCTATATATTGGGAGAAATTCCCCTGGAATCTCCCTCCCTCATCAATTTGTGTTTATTTATTTATTTATTTTCTTTCTCTGGTGTTGCCTCTATCATCCCTATTTGTGACAAGCTAAGGATATGTTGTCAAAATTTATATTAACAATTTCATTGCAGCCTTCTCATCCTTGATATCACCCTTGGTTATCTGGCACCAGAAATGCAATGAAAATTACTTAATGAAAATGACGCTTAGTTGATGTCACTGAAAGGGAGTGCTAAGTGGGATGAGAAACAACAGCTCATACTCTTCTGAGAGGTAAACAGCTCCTGCTGATTAGCCCCAAATGTGGCAAAGCTGTTCAGCCAGGGAGTTGGAGGAGATTCCGACTGAGAGCTAAAGTATAAAGTAATTCAAATGGGAAGCTCGAGAGTAAGCCCAGGGGATGCGTGTATGCTGAGGCTTAAAACATAGCATAGTTCAGCATTAAGGCAACACCACTGTGTTGCAAACACTCTACATGATTTGTATTACCTAAAAGTAACGAGATTGGTGTCTTACAAAATGTTCTTGTCTAAGAGTCAAGGTCAGCAGGAAATTGCGAACATTTCAACCAAAGTGTCTGCCTTGTTCCTGAGTCAGTTCAACAGCACACAACTAAAATTTGATGAGAAGTGATATAGAAATAAATTTTGCCTCATCAGTTTAGAATTACTACATCTTCATAGTTGAGATGAAATTCCAAGGGATAAAAATGTCAAGTATAGTCTTAATTATAATAGATAACCAAAGAGAGGAGCCTTCCATTAAATACGCATTTTTAAAAAAATTGAGGTGCAAGTTGTAAAAATAAGGGACTAATAACAAAATAAAAAGTGAAGTGTTAGTCTCACCAACAATTATTTCAGTGAGCTAAATGAGAGTTCTGTCTAATCTCACTAAAGTTCCTATGGATACCTTTGGGTGTTCCCTCCATTCTATGAAAAAAGACCAGTGTTTGTGAAGTGGCCCCACCAATTAGCCACAGATGATTGGACCAGGACGTAAATTTGGTCCAACCTGAACCAATCACCTTCTCTGATAGTGTCTCTGGGCTACTGAAGGAGGCAGCTCTTGTCTAGGTGCAGGAGGAAGCAGAGAAAGCCAGTCTGTAGACAGAAAAAAATGAATGAAGAGTATCAGAAAGAACCAGAAATGAGATTCCAAGCACCACCGGAGAGATGGAAGGAGTAGCTTGCATGGTTAACGTTACAGCTCGTGTTTCTGTCTTTTACAAACCCTGTCTATAACTCTTTCTTGGGATTCTTGAGATACTTCCAATTATATTGCCTGCATCTTTGGTAATTCAAGTGAGTTTCTGTTCCTTCAGAAAAAAAAAATTGACCAAGAAAGTTTCCTTTGGGTTTCCCCTTTAATGTCTGGATTAGGGTAAGTATCGCTTGTCTCTCTAGTAACAATCCCCAACATCTCAGTGAGTTAACATAATAAAAATGTATTTCTTGCTCACACAGCAGATGTGGATGCTCAGTGAGTGGCCTTCCATGTGGTCACACAGGGACCCAGGCCCCTGCCATCTTGTGGCTCACCATCCTTTAGGATCTCCTGGTCCTTGTCAGGATTTCAGTATCCAGCTGGTAGACCAAGGAGGAGAGAGTTGTGAAGGATCATAGAGAAATTTTTAAGGTTCAGCCCTACAAATAGCTTGTATCACTTCTGCCCACATTCTTTCAGCCAGAAGTCAGGCACATGGTCACACCTAACTACATGAGAGGAAGAACAACAAATGTTTTAGATTTAATGATAATACTTTTTAAAACCACAACAATGATAATAATAATTGAAGTAGCTGATAGGTTTTGAAACTTTCCATTTGTCAGGCACTGTTTTAAGTAATTTTTAATCCTACTTTCATCATTATAACAGAGGTTTCAAGCAATTAAGCTACTTACCCAAAAAGACAGGCCTCTCCATACTGGTGGTCAGAGTCCAGAGACAAAAGTCACCATCACTGAACAGTACACAGACTTGCAGGTAAATTATATATTGGGGGCAAGAAGCCCAGGCTAGCCTCCTTGAGAATGAGGGACCACAAGGAGAGAGGAGACTAGCTGACAGCCAAGACCAACCACCAGGCATGTGAATGAGGTACTGTTGGGCTACCAGACTCCACCAAGCTCTGCCAGTTGACTGAGACCAGCCATGTGGAGACCAGCAGAAGAACCTATCAGCTGAGCCCTGTCCAAATTGCCAACATACAGAATTGTGAACCCATAAATGATTGTTGTCTTTGAAATATATATTTATATATAGATATAGATAGATAGCAAATAGATACATCTCATATTTCCAACATTTTGCAAACATTTATTGATTCACCATGTCCTTAAAGCATTTAGTCCAAATGTTTTGACTTGGCATATAAAACCCTTTTTATTCAAGGCCCAAGGTACATTCCTCTCTGGTGGTAGTGCTCCAGATTGAGACCTCTTCTTCAGTCTGGCAGCAGAATATTGAGCTTGACCCACAAATAAATGTGGATGCTTTGGCTGGAATTTTGTTACTAAAGGATCCAGGGTTACAAAAATCAGTCATTTGACCAGGTCTGAAATACTAACACTTCTAATGCTATCAAGTTGGAGCTAATGCCCCTTCAAAAAAAAAATTGCCACTCAAAATAGCCCTTTTATTGCTCTCTAACTTAAAAACTATGAATATAGGCAATGTTTTGAGACATATGAATTAATCCATTTTTAGGTTAAAGGCAATAATTTAAAAAAATCTTTAAAAACAGATGAAAGCATACAAATAAAAACTACATTGAGATATCATATAACACCGGTCAGAATGGCCATCATCAAAAAATCTACAAACAATAAATGCTGCAGAGGGTGTGGAGAAAAGGAACACTCTTGCACTGTTGGTGGGAATGTAAATTGATACAGCCACTATGGAGAACAGTATTCAGCTTCCTTAAAAAACTAAAAATAGAACTACCAAACCACCCAGCAATCCCACTACTGGGCATATACCCTGAGAAAGCTATAATTCAAAAAGAGTCATGTACTAAAATGTTCATTGCAGCTCTATTTACAATAGCCAGGACATGGAAGCAACCTAAGTGTCCACCCACAGATGAATGGATAAAGAAGATGTGCCACATATATACAATGGAATATTACTCAGCTATCAAAAGGAACGAAACTGAGTTATTTGTAGTGAGGTGGATGGACCTAGAGTCTGTCATACAGAGTGAAGTAAGTCAGAAAGAGAAAAACAAGTACCATATGATAACACATATATATGGAATATAAAAAAGAAAAAAAATGGTCAGAAGAACCTAGGGGCAAGACAGGAATAAAGATGCAGACCTACTAGAGAATGGACTTGAGGATATGGGGAGGGGGAAGGGTAAACTGGGATGAAGTGAGAGAGTGGCATGGACATATATACACTACCAAACATAAAATAGATAGCTAGTGGGAAACAGCTGCATAGCACAGGAAGATCAGCTTGGTGCTTTGTAACCACCTAGAGGGGTGGGATAGGGAGGGTGGGAGGGAGGGAGATGCAAGAGGGAAGATATATGGGGACATATGTATATGTATAGCTGATTCACTTTGTTATAAAGCAGAAACGAACACACCATTGTAAAGCAATTATACTCTAATAAAAATGTTAAAAAAAAAACAGATGAAAGGAAATGATAGATTCTAGGGTTGGGAAAGGGAAAGACAAAGCCTGGAGCACCTTGTATTGACAGAAAGTGAGGAAGCTGTAGAAAAACAAAGGGATGAGCCCATGGCAGAGAGACATAGTACCAACCTGAATGAGCTACCAAGAGCCAAAGCTGGAGTGATTTGAGCAACAAAATAAATGACATAGTATTAGATTATAAAGCAGAGTTTAAAATAAATATTTATACTGATATAAATAAATAATTGAATAAGTAAATTTTAAAAAAATAAATGGGGAAAAGAAGATAAATCTTCCTTAATGAATTACAAATAATATACATAGATACCCACTCCCTCCAGGAGGTGTAGCTTATTCCTACCCCTGCTCCTTTGCATGTGAGCTGGGCTTAGTGCTTTCAAAGAGGAGATTATGGGGGCTTCCCTTGTGGCACAGTGGTTGAGAGTTCGCCTGCTGATGCAGGGGACACGAGTTCGTGCCCTGGTCCGGGAGGATCTGACATGCCACAGAGCAGCTAGGCCCATGAGCCATGTCCACTGAGCCTGAACGTCTGGAGCCTGTATTCCACAACGGGAGAGGCCGCAACAGTGAGAGGCCCACATACCACACACACACAAAAAAGAGGAGATTATGGAAAGGTGGGAAGAAGTGACTTTTCAGTGGAGAAACCTGTCAAACCTCACCTTGGCCATGTGGTCAAGGATGACATCATCAGTGATAGATCGTATTGATAGCAGGTACCCCACATATGGCATGAGGAGAAGGGCACTTCATCTATGATATTCTTCCCCAAAACCCATAATCTCAGTCTAACCATGAGAGAAACATTAGATGGACCAAGTAAAAGGAGATCTACATACACTACATACTCCTCAAAACCATCAAGGTCATGAACAACAAGGAATGACTGAGAAAGTAACAGAGTAGGGGAGCTGAAGGAGAGATGATGAAAAATGTAATGTGGGGTGGGAAACTGGGACAGAAAGAGGGCTTAAGTGGAAAACTAGTGAAATCCAAATAAAATGTAGAATTCAGTTCATAATAATGTGTTAATGTTGGGTTCTTATTTGGAACACATGTGTCACAGCTATGTAACATGTTAACCACTGGCGCAAATGCGTGAGGGGTATACAAAAACTCTATGTACTATCCTTGCAACTTTTCTATAAAAGTTCTAAAGTTATTTTAAAATTGAAAGTATATGTATATATATATTTTAAGACCATATTCTCATGGTCATTAACAAGCAGAGCAGACCATTTGAATGCTTTGGACAAATATAAGTTGACATAGTTTAATTGTTTTTTTTCTGTCTGATGCTGTTACTCTCAGCCTGTCCACTGCATTTGAATGGTGAGTTATTCTTAGTTATTGGGCCATTTGTACTATTACATAACTTGAAATTATTTGCAATATCACTTTGAGAGCATTTTGAGTGATCTGGGCTTGAAATTAATATTTATAGCCTCTGCAAATCTTCATGTTGCATGCAAAAGGATTCTGCTGGCTTCTTTTTAGATGGTTTGTTTCTTTCCAAATGAGGTAGTAAATATTTCCAGCTTTCACCTAGCATGACCTGAGAATATGGAGAGTAAAAATGTAAATTAGAAGATAAAGTAAACCTAATTTGGTGTTCACCAATTATTCATTTTTAAAATACTTGGTTCCATACATTGAAAGTTCATAGGTCTTCAGCTCTACAGATAATTTTTATTATATTTATTAAGTGCTATTTAAGTACTTGTATCACCTTATTAAGTTACTGCAATTAAAAAAATATTTATCTTTAATACAGGTCTCTAAAACAAAAAATAAAGCTTGTACATGGTTATTTCATGGATCTTGAGGTTCTTCTAGGTCTTACTAGGGTAACTGAATGAAGATTGATTGAAGGTGTGTTCCTGAATACAATTACCTCCCACAATAATTAAATTATTATAAAATTATCTTTCAGATCTAGAACAAACTTTACCAATTTACCTGGATAGAATATTAAAATAAGCTCATTTTTTATTTACTCTCAGCCTATTAGTCAGGGTTTTCCAGAGAAACAGAACAAATACAATGTGTGTACACATATAAAGGGATTTATTATAAGGAATTGGCTCACACTATTATGGAGGCTGGAGAGTCCAAAATCAGGGTAGACCAGCAGACTGGAGACCCAGGAGAACCAAAGTTTGAGATCAAGTCCAAAGGCAATTTTCTGTAGAACCAAGAGTGCAGATGAACTCTGAAGGCAGTCTGCTGGAGAATTCTCTCCTGTGCAGGGGAAATGGACTTTTTCTCTTTTCAGTCCTTCAACTGATTGGATGAGGCTCACCCACCCACATGAAGGAGGGAAAGCTGCTTACTAAAAATCTACTGATTTAAAGGTTCATCTCATCCAAAACACCTTCACAGAAACACCTAGAATAATGTCTGACCAAATATCTGGGCACCCTGTGGCCCAGCCAAGTTGACACATAAAATTAACCATATCACTCAAGATCCTCTTATCAATTCAGAATGATAAGAACAAAGCCCTACTAGGCATCTAAACCTGTACTAGAGCAGCTGTGTCCCATGGAATCTTCACATCAACATCCCAAGATAGGTTAGGTATCTTGTTTCATAGCTGAATAAATGGAAGCTCATAGAGTTACTTGCCCAAACCGCACACCTAAGAATTGGTTGAGCTTAAATTGGTTCCCAGAATTACCTGTTTCCAAAAATCTATGCTATTTCCTGATAAGTGAACTCCTCTCAGCATGCTTTTCAGTGGTCCATATATCTTAAGTCCCAAAACCTTGGCCAGAGACTTGGACCAGATCCCTGGTCTCCTGTAGCTCCTTCCATGCATGGACCAGCTTGGAAGTGAGTTGGGCAGGAAGGATTATTCCCAGAGAAATCCTGGCCTTAGCCTAACCCAGGATAGAACAATAGTCTTTGACCAAGATAATTCTCTTCCCATAAAGAATTGCTCAAAATAGATCAAAGTATCTAAGTTGGCATGGCTTTTCACTGTTTTTGTTTATTTTTTATTCAGTTCCATTCAACATTCATTGTTTTAGGCTCTCTATTCAATGTTGAAGATCCAAATTATCTTTGGATAATTTTTTACTGAAGATGCATATGAAATATATTAGTTGGAATGGAAAACCCAGTCTGTGTAGCTGGAAAAAAAAAAAAAGAAAAAAAAACCTGAACAAATTCACAAATTCCTAACCATCACCATGTTAGTTAGGAAGATTAATGCTAGTAGCCACACAGAAAAGCATCCAAATCCCACTGGCTTACCAAAAAAAGTTCACTTATTGTCATTCAAAGTTCTACATGGGTAACTAATGTCTTTTCTCCATCTTGTAACTCAAGGATCCAGGCTTCCTTCAACTTGCATACCAGCAGCTCCACACATGGCTTTGTGGTGGCAGAATTAAGGCCCCTCAAAATGTCCATGCCCTAATTCCCAGATCCTGTGCATGTTACTTTACACAACAAAATAGACTTGGTGGATGTAATTACATTTACTGACATTGAGAAGGGAATTATCCTGGATTATCTGGATGGGCTCAATCTAATCACAGAATCCTTAAAAATAGAGAATGTTTCCCAACTCTGTCAAAGAGAGATGTGACTACAGGACATGAGTCAGAGAGATGCATTGTGAAAAGCCCTTGAGCCACCATGGCTGGCTTTCAAGATGGAGGAAGGGACCATGAGCCAAGGAATGCAGGTGTCCTCTAGAAGCTGGAAAACTCAAGGAAACAGATTCTTCCCTGGGACCTCCAGAAGGAACTCAGCCCTGCTAACACCTTGATTTTAGCTCAGGGAGACTCATGTTGGACTTCCGCCCTCCAGAACTGTAAGACAAGTTTTGAACAGTAAGATAGTGTTTGAATTGTTTCAGACACTAGTTTGTGATAATTTGTTACAGCAGCAATAGAAAAGTAATACAGCTTCTGAGTCTCTCTGGCAGAGAAATTAGGGATGAAGGAAGAACACATAATTTTCAGTGCTCCAGAGCAAAAGCCCTCACTTCCCTTTTGCCTGACCTTCAAGTGAAGGGGGCAACTCCTGGGAAACTTGGAAGAGTTGTGATATTCCATGAGTAACAATGGTCTCTGCCAAAAGCACATAACACTGTTTTTTTGGCACGTAGTGGACATACATTAATACTGGATAAAAGTGTCAGCAACTAAATAATGAACTGGATTTCAATTGCCAACATTTACCTGGAGAAGCTTATCTGGATTAGAAACAGCACACGCACAAGAGGTAGACCACTCCTCTGTGGGTCTGCATTTCTTTCTCTAACCCATGTCTAGAGTAACTATGGGAAGAATGCATAATTAAGTTTACAGCCATGTGCATATTTTTCAAACATACTCTTTTCTGGCCCAAACTATTTTCCAAAGCCAAATTTAAACTGTCCATTATTCAAGCACTATAATTTAGGTAAATAATGATTCTAGAATGAGATTAAAGTATGTACGTATATATATTTGTAGTTTAGACCTAGTCTGCAGTAGAGCTAATAATTGGTTATACAATTGAATTTCCTTGAAATTGACTTTGCATTAAGTAAAATGAGAAAATGAAAATGTGGTTGCCTTAATGGATTAGACTAAAGAAATCCATTTGAATGTTTCAGGGGAAGGTATAAGAATCTACTTTGGAAAAATATCTTCTGGCATCCAGGAGGTGCTTGGTTAATACTCACAAATCACTCATGGATCCTTCGATCTGCTAGAACTACAGGTTCTAGATCTAGTCATACAAACACCTATAAGTTGCTATTTGCTGTTATTCATTTCAGAAAAATTGGGTAACCAAAGAGCACTATAATTAACATGTTAAAATTAGGTTTTTGTCTTACGTTTTAAATGGATAAGCCTCAAAATTTTCAACCTTGCATCTCAAAAGCTTTATTACATCTTTTATTACTTGACTTCACTTAGCTTTCTCAATTTTTTGTGTCTCTGTTGGAAGTTGGCCAATACAATATCTAATTTGTATTCATTTCATAGAATCTGTTCCTGTTGTATTTTGAAATATTTATTAGCTCATCATTCCAAGTTTAAAATCTGTAATGTACCAGTTTGTCTCTGGTACTTAAACATGTCCCAGGATATTTGCTAAAGATAGAAACAAGATCCTGTTGTTAAGTGAAATTTAGTAACAGATTCAGGTTTTTTGGAACCCAAAGCTTAAACTGCTAAAGGACATCTTTATTGTTTCATAGTCTGGGCAGGAGAAGGGTCTTGCCAACATCAGAATGGGCCTGAGAACGGAGAATTCCATCTTTTAGGCCACATTTAAAACTTTGTGTTCAAGTTCATTTATTCTTGGCAAAAGTCAACTTCCTGTTTTTAACAAAAATGTAATTGACTCATAAGTTTTATGAATATCAAGTACATTGCTATGAAACAGCATTTCGCTAAGTAAAGTGAAAATGAATCATAAATGCATGACTTTTTGTATGATAAATGAAAATAAGAATCTAGGGGAAGAAGTGTTTTGTAAAAAGCATTGGGGATTTAATCAAATATTTGGAGATTAATTTGATTGAGACAACTATTCATCCATCCTTTAATTTTATTCTGATTTTGGTTGTAACCAGATTTTGGTTGGTTTTGTCTTCAAATTAATGATATCCCCCATTTCAAATTTACAACTGTACTATCAGATGGATACTTAAACAAAAAGAGATTCCATAAAATGTAACCACTATTCACATTTTGAACACAAACTCCATGTATTTAGTATGGCAAGTTTTGACCACATTTGAATATATTCACATTGTTGCATTTTTCCACCCAGAGGGGAATTGCATTAAGTATACAGGACATAATATTTATATTGGCATGCTTAAATCTATTTACCTACTTAAAAAAAAGACTATTAATAACAGGCATAGTGCAGCACTGAAAACCTTATTGGTACTTCCTTCATTAATTCATCTATTCAAATGATCCACAAAAATATATGGAGCATTTGCTATGTGCCTGACCCTGAGTCATGAAACATACTCTCTTGTTTTTAAAGAGAGTGCTTATTCCCATGTCTTCTTTGTGAGTCTTGTGGCAGATTAAAGGTAGCCAGAAATTTTCTAATCCATCTCCTGTGGAGAGTGTTATGCTCCCAATCCTCAAATCTGGGTGGGCTCTGTGATTTGTTTGGCCAAGAGAGTATGGGGTAAGTGACATGATGTACTTCTCATGAGAGGTTAGGATACAAAGGTCTTATAACTTCTTCCTTGTTTCTCAGAAAACTTGTGCTTAGAACACTGAAGCATCATATAGAAGTACCAGTATACAAAGACTGAGGCTGCCATGTATACTGGGAGGAACCAAAGCCACAACCCAAGAGAGGCTCTGGAAAATGAGATGTCACAGAGGGGGAGAGAGAGAGAGAGAGAGAGAGAGAGAGAGAGAGATGCACCAAGGAGCCAGATGTGTGAGTGCAGAGGACATCCTGGAAGTGGTTTCTCTAGCCCCAGTCACCCCACAGCTGAAGCCACATAGAGCAGAGGTGGGTTATCCAGTCAAGACCTCCCCAAATTCTTGACTCCCCTGAACAACAGAGAAAATAAAATCATTGGTTTAAGCTATCAAACTATGGGATAGTTTGCTGTATAGCAATAGATAACTGGAGAAAGGCTATTACAGTCGATTACTAATGAAATAATGACTTACTAGTAGAAAGGAAAATGTTTTCCTTGGGAATTAAGAAAAAATCAGGAAGAGCTATAGTATATTATTCTTAATACAAACAGTTTAAAACTTTTATACTCTGAGGCCATCCTTCAAAATCCTGGATCCTATATGAAATAAATTTTTGATCATTGATAAATCTAGAATCACCCCTTGTTTCTTTTATAAACACTTGATCCACACTTAGATTCCAGGTACTGGGGACTCAACAGTGAAAAAAAACAAAATCACAGTTCCTGCCTTCAATGACTTTGAAAAAAATAATGCTCTACATTGTGTTTTATTTGCTAGAGGATTGGTTTTGGGTAAGGACCAACATCTAACACCTTGGTGAAGCACTTAAGAATGAGAGTTAAATTCCATTGATGATTACAATTTCAAGTGTGATAATCAGTTGTATTTTGTCCACCACAGTAAGACGTACATGTGAAGCACAAGAGAAAAGGTGATATGGATTATATTCCGCTGCTCACAGCTTTTTACACAGTCTCAGACATCGATGACAAGAAGAAGGGTTGAAACATTCAGAGGAAAGACCTTGGCAGAAAAGGTCACCTACTGTTATTTGAATCTTGGGGGTCACAACACAGTGACTGGACAAAGTTGTTCCAATTGATTTTCCAATGCAATCTCTTCTTGATGAACCTCCGTGAGCTGCTGTTGGAGTTCACTGTTCAACCGGGCCAGCACTGGAGGAAGACAAATATTTTAAAAAGGGAGCTGTGGTACAACAAAACTTTTTTGGGAAAGTGAACATAATGGTATACAGAGGATGCCATAGGACCCCTGATGAGAGAACAGGGGGATGTGGATGTACATAAAGATGTAGATGTAACTGTAGACATAGATACATCCAGTGCTCTTTTAATATTAAAAAATACCTATGTATAGTATATATTATTGATATCATATACACATGTACCCAAGTATGTGAGCGTATATACAGATGTTTTGAGACTCATTCCCCCAAGATCATCTCTTTGATATTGTACATTATTATTTAAATATAATGAATTCATCATCCAATGCTTAATTTTAAGTTTTTATTATAGGTTATTAGACTGTAATATAATTAATATTTAGCAATGAGAATGCCAAATATATACTTTAAAAAAATTCCTTGACTCAATACCTATGTTTTCTGATAAAATGACACACAAATGTTTTTCCTGTAAGAAACTGTACTATTCACCTTATTTCCAACACATTGCATATCCTTGCTTTTCTTTGTAGATTTAGAAAAGAATGATGAATTTGTCATGAAGGAACAGGAAGTAATTACCTCAGAGACTTGAGAACCAAGTCTGTATTTTCTTTCCACATCTCCACCCCCAGTTTTGCTCCTGGAAAAGTTGAGACGTATGACCTGGGATAGCTACACATGGCTGAAGAATATTAATAGAAATATAACAAATACTAAGTCCCTTGCCCTTCCCACCTCATCCTTTGTATTTCTATGTGTCAGTTGTTAAATGGGTTGACCTCACTTCAGACTTACTGCATATTGATTTAAGAAATATATCTGATGAAATTACCCTTCTTAATAATATATACAAAGGTTTTTAAATGATTTGAGTGCTAAATTTTATTCGTATATTGCATGTATTTTATTATGTCAAAAACTGGAAATATGTTAAAACTGGGGTTCCTACGTGTCTTTGCAGCTGGTGAAATTGTAAGTTTCCAGAATCTTCTTCTAGTGCTTCCCCTGTAACAAAGCTGCTGTGAATAGCCACACAGACATGTAGAACCTTACACACACACACACATACATAAACACATATACACAGGCACACACGATTTTGGAGGCTGTTCACATTTGTGACTTGTGTAGGATAACTAAGCAACATGGGGTGGGGAGGTTAAGAAAACAGGCAGCCCAGAAGGAAGTTGAGTTTGGGGTGAGGAAACACATCATGGAAGAGAAATGGCAAGACTTGTCCCACCACTTGACCAAGTGCCTGAGGTTATTCTGGGAATTGGCTCACAAGGAGTTATGCAGAGATCAACCAAGGATTTAAAAACTGGAGGATACTGTGTTTACCTTCCTACAGATTTTTAACATTTAATTTATTTCTTATAGATTTTTTATGCTTCCTGAGAAGAAATCCTTTCTGCAGTTAGACTGAAAAATCTTCTGCACTTATCACATTTATTCACTCATTCCACAAATTTTATTGAGAACATACCTACTCCATGGGCAACATAGTGGAAGGTGGGGATCCCATCTCTCTCCACACTCTGCTGAGACACCAGTTGTCATCCATTATCATCCATAATGTTGAACATCCATTAGCCACAGCCAAGTTCTCAAGGTCCAGGGTTCTGCAAGCAGACAGTCCATGGACAAATCAACTTGTCCCCTGTCCCCTTCTGGGGACTATTTCAATACCCAAACAGTATTCAGGAGACTGATCAAAAAGGAGGCACACCTTGGCTGATGGGTTAATATTTGCTGATGATTTATTCCATTTAACTCATCCCCAGGGCTGCTTTCTTTACCTCTCTTTACCCACCCAGTGGTTGATGCTTTCATTCTTTCTTTCATTGGACTTGGGCTCCATTCTGTAGAGGAGTCTTGACTTTTTCAGTCTAGTTCTGTTTTCCAAGGTAGGCCAGGAAGTAGAGACATTATTTACACCTTGTTTTTCTCTCTTTGGTGAAGACAAAAAAGCAATTCTTATTTTCTTTCTGCTGGTCAATTAAATGTAATGGCATTGTAGGAATAGTTATGGGAAATATTTTCCTGCAGATAATTTTTGTCTTACATCCCAATTCTGTTCTCTGCTCAGACATGGAGATTAAAAAAAAAAAACAAAAAACACCACAAGTTATGAGAAAATTGGGGGAGGATGTGCTCTCAGAACCTCCCTGGGTGGGTGTTACCAAGAGAGCATAGCAAGAAAACACTCATTCTTAGAGTCCAAAATGACAGCAACAACCAAATCAGCATGATTTCAGGTTCTATATATTATTGTGTGTGTACTTTAAAATAGTTAAGCAAAAGACTTGAACTAAAAAATTTCTTTTTACTTACCTGGATTATGTGATGAATAAATAAATGGCAATTTTGCCTCTTGTGACATTAACACATGGAAATTGTTACTGTGTGATTTAAATGTGACAATGAAAGGAGCTAGATGTGTATTTTTATTATTTTTAATTCAATAAACACCCAAACCAGTGATTGGAATTTGTTATAGTTTGACCACCTTTTTCATAACTGCTTACAATTAGTATTATTGTTTGAATAAGAATAAAATATTTGATAATCCAGACAATAGCTCTTTCACAAGCACATTGTTTCTTTTATTCCTTCCAGTTGCAGGCATGGGAGAGATTTGAGTTTAAAAATATCAGTGGGCTTTGGCACACGTTTTGGTTGGCAAAGCAATTCTCCAGCTGTCCTTGTTTGCTGTCATTTTCCATGCCTCTCTTGACACTGTGCTTAAAGTTTTGGTCATTCAGCACCACAGCCCTTTTTAACTTGCATGGCATCTCCTAGAAGCCATCACAGCCTGAGGATGTGGCCTCCCTACTTGGTCACCACACACAAAACATCACCTTGAGGGAAGGGGGAGTTTCTGAGACAGCTTTCACGGGGACGTGGGTTTTATTAGGAGGTGACTGGAGGACAAGTGTGGGGTATTTTGGGGGAATAAAGCATCATCTCCCCTATCAGCATGTAGTGCCTAGCTAGGCCTCTATAGAATATAGGAGTAACAGGAGTAACAGGAAATTAGGAAGAGGATAACAGACTTTTTTAGAAAGTGTGTGTGTGTGTGTGTTTAACAAAAAGGAGTGTAAATGTTAGTCATGGCCACCTGGAAGGGTTCAATTAAAAATAGCAGAGAAGGAGTGCAGGAAAATATATTGGTCTATAGCACTGCTCAGTAGGTAACCAACCACTAGCCGCATGAGTCTGTGGACCACTTGAATATAACTTGTCAGAACTGAGTTGTGCTGTTAGTGTGAAATAGTGTGAAATATACATCAGATTTCAAAGACCTAGTGTAAAATAAAAAAGAATGTAAACTATGTCATTAATAAATATATGTTGAGTTTGGGATTAACAGATACACACTATTATATATAAAATAGGTAAACAAGGACCTACTTATAGGAAGGGAACTATATTCGGTATCTTGTAATAACTTATAATGAAAAAGAATCTGAAAAATTAACTGAATCACTTTGCTATACACTTGAAACTAAAACAACATTGTAAATTAACTATACTTCCATAAAAAAATACAATTTTTTAAAAAAGAAAATCTATCAGTTTGCATTAGTTATTTATTGCTACATAAAAATTACACCAAAGCTGAGTATCTTAAAACAACAATGTTTATTATCTCAGAGTTTCTGTACATCAGGAATCTGGGAGCAGCTTTGGTGGGTGCTTTTGGCTCACAGTCTCCCATAAAGCTGTAATCAAGGTACCCTCTGGGGCTGCAGTGATTTGAAGGCTCCACGAGGGAAAGATGCACTTACAAGCTCACTCACATATTGGTACAGGCCACCCTCAATTACTTCTCCATCTAGCAGATCATAAGGAGGCAGCTGGCTTCCATCAGAAGGAGCAAGAGAGGGAGCACAAGATGGAAGCCACAGCATTTTTATAACAATCTTGGAGGGAACATCCATCACTAAGGCTGTGTGCCATTCATTAGAAACAAGTCCCTAGGTTCAGCCCACATTCAGGGGGAGAAAATTACAGAAGGATGTGAATACCAGAAGGCAGAGATCACTGGAAGCTGACTCAGAAGCTGTCTTCCACGTGATCCAATTTTTAAAATTGGATTCAGATAACATTACCTTCAAGATTGGTACTGTGTTTTCTCTTGCATTCATGGTCATTTATTTAAAGTCTAAAGTAAAGGGAGAAGAAGTAGGAGGCTGGAAACTGGTATCATGACAGACCCCTGCAATAGACGCATTTCTGATATTTAACCTCCACAAGGGGGTTGAGAGGTAGGACCTTACTGTTGCCATTTTCAAATGAGGAAACTGAGGCTCACAGAAACAGATAGTGGATACAGAGTTTTGTGGCTTTGATACCACATTTCTACAAATATACATTAGCAACAAAACTGTAGGATTTTTTTCATTATATTTTCCTTCTATCAGTTTCTATTCAACTTGACACTACAAATGAGTATGAAAAATAACATATCATTTATTTTTTCAGTTATTAAAATAATACATGTTTACTTTATAAAATTAAGAAATTATAGAGTTTAGAAGTATGGGGGAGGGCATACCATATTTTATCAATTAAATATATTAGCCATAGTGTTGTTATAACAAGTTTTGGCCAGTAACAGCAAGGCAAAAGTCAATCTCCATGGTTACAGTATATGAAGAAACAGGAAGGCAGCAGATTTTACAAGGCTCAAGGGACCAGCTGGGTCTTGCTGATGGAGGAAGATTCCATTTAATAAATTTCTGGGTAGCATAGGGCAGTAATGTGGGTGAAGAGGATATCAAGGAGGTGGCCAGTGTCTAAAGGTTAATGGCTCATTCCTTATAATTCGATTGTTCCTATAATTTTTTATGGAACGTTTCTTATTAAAGCTTTGTGGGCTTAAACGAACAAGTACAGAATCATAATCAGTTGTATAGTTAGACATTTTAAAGTAAAGCATGTTCTAGAAATGGTTGACATATTTGTATTGATGAATCAGAGACCTAAAATTATAGACACCTGGAGAAGAGGGACCACAGCAACTGACATCTGATAATAGTTGATATTTGTTAATAAAACGTTCAGGTCCTGTGCCTGGGGGCTCACTAATGTTTGTAGGATGAATGAGTGAATGAATGTCACTGCTTGTTGGAACGCAGGCCTTTGAGCACAGGGTCCTTGGCATCCTCTACATCCAAAAGTGTTCTCGAACTTCAGGATTGCTTCAGTTGTGCCAGAAGAACTTGTCTGGGAAACATATCATGAGCCAGGCTAAGAAACATCACGCCACTGCTGAATCTACGTGCATTCTCTCGGCCCGAAGTTATCCGATCTTTCTCTTGCTAGTGAGGCATGTCAACAAAGTCAAACCCAAGTGTGTGCTTTGGTTTCGAGCCCCAGCCGATGACAGTTGTGCCCAGTTGATTTAATGGGCTCTGTGCAGATAAAGGCGAGGATTTGCAACATTAGAAGTGCCTTCACAGGTGAGAAGACAAAGATCGCTGACATGCTTATTTCTCACAGCCCAGGTCCCCAACCCAGGCCTGGAAGCACATCAAAGGCCACGCTTACCTTCTTTTCATGCTCAGGGTCTGACTCTCTCCCTTTCTGATTGCACGCCTGCTCTACTCGCTAGTCGAACAATGGGACTATTATGCTCTTGGGAGAAGGATAATTACCTCAAAGGCCAGGTGCCCGTGGTAAGTTTCCTTGTGTCCAATTACTGTGTGGTAAATGGTTCAGGCTTTGTTTTTCTTTCCTTTTTTTTAAAAAATTTTTTTAAAGCCCTTACTGTCAAGCTGCCAAACACTGGCCCTGAGCCCCAGTATCAGCACAGGGCATCTCGTTTTGTTTTAAACTTGGGTTCCATTGTCTTTCACTCTCTCCCAACCTAGTATCTGATTATATTTATATCTCCTTATCAGTGCTAAAAAGCAATGGCAAATCAGCTGCAGTAAAGTGAATCGCAACCCCAAAGTCACCAGTTTATCAACCAAACCCAAACTGTTTTTATCACTGATTGGTTTGGATGAGGTAAGGGTGATTCTAAGAACAAGGAAGGGAAGACACTGATGTGGTGTTTGCCTTTGAGTGACATGTCTGAACACTCCCACTGGTCCTCTCCATTAACTCCATCAAGACTTATCAAGGAAAAACAAACAAACCAATCACAAGTGAATGGCAATAAGTTCTGGCTACACAGTGGTGATTCTTTCTTGCCTGGGGAACAGGTGTCTGCTGTGATTACAATACCTCCCAGAATGCTTTTACTTGTAGCTGATGCTAAGAATTATAACAAATATTGTTACAGTTGTCTTAAACATTGCCTGAAGCACATTAAGTATATTATCTCATGAGTTCCCTAGAACAACCTTAACGAGGTAGTGCTGTTAATTCCATGTTATAGAAGAAGATCTGGAAGCTTAGCAAGATTAATGTCACAAGGTTCCAAAGCTAAGAAGTGGTGGCAGATAGGTCTCTCTTATACCAAAGCTCAACCTCTCAACCACTCTATTATAATGGGAACCTCTCACCACCACTGGCTGTTTAAGGAGAATCAGTGCTCCTAACAGTAACAAAAACACTTCAGAATAGAATGCACGTCAGTTAGGGTCCAGGTTCTCTCATGGAGCCTACACTGCAGGTACTTGATTGCTTTACTTGTCTGGCTGAGCTTGAACAACCGGGGTAGTGGTCCACCATTTTATCACGTGTTGCAAGCAATTGAAGAACTTTGCAAGATAATGGTACCAGCCAGCAGGATGGGAGACATGGTCACTAGCTGACCCATTTCTATTAGTTAGTCCCTGGGGTCTCGTGTGCAGAATTGCTTGGCCTGCACAGCTGACAACCCCCAAATTGTATGTGTATGTGAATCCTATCCCCACATTCAAACACCAGCTTTGCTTGTTCTATAGGATCCTCTCCAGGCACAGATGAGCATTTTGTTGGGCTGAAAGGTAAGTGTCTAGATTCATCTTTGTGATCAACTCTGATGACAGCCGGAGTCCCCAAGTGACTGAAGATCCAGAGTCTATAGCTCAAATGCCCTTTCTGTGACTTGTGGAAAGGAGAATGGACTCATTCCCAAGTTTTTCAAACTCTTAGGGTTTGAGAGGGGAGAGGATGAGTTTGTGATATGGGAGCATGAACAGGTGGTTGAGGCACAAGCTCTGCTCTGGCTGCTTCTCATCTCCTGTTTCTGCTGAAGTAGTTCTGGGTTATGTCCCCTTGTCACTCCACACATGTCATTCTCCTGGGCTCCTTGGACTCAGACAGAAGACTTAGCCCTTATGATACCCTAGTGTGTACTCTCTCACACACATACACACGTCTCTCTCTCAGACGCATATTCTCTCTTTCTCACATACATTCACACACACACGCACACACAGATGGACACCCACACTCACCACGTTTCCCTTTCTAACAAATGCTCACTCTCTCTCACACACACACACACACACACACACACACACACACGAATAGAAACACATGCTCATCTCTCCCCATCTCTGTCTTTCTCTCTTGGACACATACTCTTTACATACACACTCACACACGCATACATACAGACACATATGCTCACACTCCTCTTTCAGACACATATCCAGGTGCTTTCTTTCTCACACGAACACACTTCTCAAACACCTATACAAACAAAAGCTGTATATAACATCCTTGTACACAACAGACATTACTTTACAAAAGGTTGAAGGGTATTGCATATCGCAGTTTAAATACTTTAAATATGAGATCCTTGTTCATAAAAGTCCTTCAGGTATTTGGGGATATTCTTCACCACGTTCCCCTTCTCTCCCTTTCTGCTCCCCTCTCTTCACCATTCTCCCTCACATCTCTAAATTCCCAATCATATCCAGGAAAGAACTGTTTAGCAATCAATTTGTTCCTTGGTCTTCTTCTTCTGGGGTCTTCACTGCTATTCATGGTAGTTTTAGGAATACGAATTTTACAATTATGAAGCTTAGTATGACAATATCAAATACTTTTCCCCCAATCTTGATAATTAGCATGAATTATGATTTCAAATTGGTAGATTATTCTAGAAAAATAAATAGTTCTCTATCATATCAAAGAAACTTTGATATTCTCACAGCCTAAACTAAGCTGGTCAGCCCAAGAGAAAATGGACTTGAACATCAAGAAATGTCTAGTCTGGAAATGGAATCATGTACGTACAACAGTATGATCATGGTAAATAGTGCATGCCACAAAATAAATAAAAGTTAAGTTTGAATAAGCTAGAAAGGAGATTTTTTTTTCTTGTATGGCGATGGGGCAAAAATCAGACAAGTCATGATGAAGGAGGTACCATTAGAAAGGAACGTTGAACAATGGGATGGGTCTGAAATGAGAGGTAAATGTCATTAATGATAAAGATATACAACTTGTATTTGTTTTTCCCTGCCTGTATTACAAGTAAGTTCATTAATTTTATTGTAATGTTACATTTGAAGTTTTGAGTGTGGAATACAGAAAGCTTTCATATGTGGAGGACAGGAAAATAATTTCATTTATTCATTTGGGCACTAGAGTTTATAGTCATAAAACAATTAACATTTAAATTATTTTTAAATTTTAAAGCAATTGCTTATTATGCCTTTCAACTTTCTGGTACCAAGGACTGTATTGGGTATAGAGAAATAAAATAATATGTAAATATGACAGAAAGCATTAAGGAATTAGGCAGGTATCTTAAAAAAAATAGGTGTTAATTTTGATGCTTTGCAAAATTAGATGGAAGAGAGGAAATTTTAATTTGCAATTGAAATTTGCAAGGCTGAAGGTTTTCTTCATTTCCAAGTTGCTTTTGAGTGCTTTGTTATATCCTCCATTCCCTGTTTTACACAGTATTCTAAATTCATTTTCCTACTGAATAGAATCTACTTATCAGTCAGGTATATTTGTACAGTTAAATGTGGAAACTAGAGTATCCTGTACAGGCCACAGAAATCATACTACTTTTGACTCAGTTGTTTTGTATTCACATACAATTAAGTTCAACGGACACCAGTGTACTGATTACAGGTCTCTTTAAAGTCATTATAATATAGCTTTCCAATTGATTCCGTAATTTGCATTCAAGCTTTTATGCTCAATCATCCTGTATTAACTACACCACTTTGGTTTCTTCACCTTCAACTACTTTCACTGAATAAGAGGCAGAGAGCAAAGCTCAAATGCTGCCATTTTGGTGACCAGTAGGTTACACAAAGAAATGAAATGAGCAATACCTGGTGAATATGATGGTACATACACGTGGAAATTGAATGAGTCCATTTAACAGATTCCTTCTTATATAAACTTTATATCTGGAATAATTTTAGATTTTTAAAAGTTGGAACGATAACTCAGAGAGTTCCTGTATACTCTTCACCCAGGCTTCCCAGTCATTAACATTTTATGTTACTGTGGTATTTTTGTCATGGTGGTATTTGGATCTCATCAGTTCTTCAATAATGTTTTCTTTCTGTTCCAAGATTCAATCCAGGGGACCCACTGCATTCAGTTGTCATGTCTCCCCAGTCTCCTCTGGTCTGTAACAGTTTCTCAGTATTTTCTTATTTTTCACTACTTGAGAGTCTTAAGGAGTCTTAGCCAAGTATCTTGTAGAATGATCCCCAGTCTGGGTTTGTCTGTTGTCTTCTTCATGGGGTTCTAGAATTTTGGAGGGAATGGGACAGAGGTGATATGCCCTTCTCATCCCATTCAGTTAGGAAGTACGTGATATCCACATGACATCATGGGTGACTTTAACCTTCATCACTTGGTTTAAGTAGTGTTTCTTAGGGTTTTCCACTGTAAAGGTAATATTTCCCTTTTCTAGCCTCTATTCTTTGGAAGTGAGTTCCTAAGCCTAACCCACCCTATAGGTTGGAGAGAGAGGAAGACAATGGAACCCTACCTCCTGGAAGGGGTGGCGTGTGTGTATATTACTTGAAATTTTTCTGAAAGAGAGATTTGGTCTTTCTTTCTTCTTTCTTTCTTAAATCATTTATTTACATCAATATGGGCTCATGGATAACTCTGGGTTATAGTCCAAAAATGTTATTTATTTTGTGGCTCAAATCATATCAGATGTAGCCTTTGGTAGCTCTTTCAGGTTTGCTCCTTGTCCCTTTGATATGCCCCTGTCTTTCATGCATGTATATATTTATGTATGTAAATACCTCCATACTTTTTGGTACTCCAAGGTACTCTAGGCACACTTTGTATTTTGCATGTTCAGCCCCACAATCAGTAATTTTCCCAAAGACCTCTGACTAACAGATTCTTTTAACATATTAATGAAAGGAAAAACAAATTCTCCTTTCAATAAAAATGCTATCATCATTTGATAGGTACATTATTTTAAAACTTTCTGTTAGTTAAGAGCTTTGAAAAAATTGTAAAAGTTAATTTGCATTTGCTGAGACACTATAAAATTTTATTAATCCCATTTTTATTAGACCATAATGATTCAAAATATAAAACATTGCTTAGCTTTTAAATCAATTTTTAACAAATTCTAAAGAACTTCTAAAATAGTGTGAGTAAAATATTTGATTTACCACATTTCAATTTCTATACAATTTCTTTTTAATGCATTGACCTCAAAACATTAACGGATCAGTCAGGATGTGCCAGGTTATGCTGCAGTAACAACAACAACAAAAAACAAGTCTCAGTGGCTTAAACAACAGTGGTTCATTCATACTCAGGATCTATATTCACCTTGTGTGAGTAAGAAGCTCTTCTCCTTGGTGTCCCTACTCAAGGCTCCAGGCTGAGCAAGTCTCTACTGTCTGGAATAAGATTTGTCATCTGATAGCAGGAAGAAAATATGCTTGTGACCAGAACAAGTTATTTCTCATATACCATTAGCCAAAGCTAGTCACATGACCATGCCCAGTGTCAAAGGTTGCAATCCTGCTCCGTGTCCTGAAGGAAAAGAACTAGAAAAACAAATGGACAGCTCTAACTGTCCATTCTTGGGCATGTGTCTACCACTAGGTGATCCAACTCTCCCCAAGCTTTCCAAACTGCAGAGGTAACTCTTTCCTTTATTATACAAATAAGGTTCATTAGCATTCCCATACCACTAGATGGAAAGGAGTTCTATATCTTTCCCCAGTATTTCTAAAGCCCCCCAAGGGGCCTATATTTTCTTGGTTGTCACATGTGACCTCTTATTATAAGCTGCTTCTTCAAATCCAAAAATACGATCTGCTTTTGAGATTATTCTACCACCAACACAATGGTCTCTGAGAAGAGTGTAGCTCAGAGAAGGCTGTTCTGCCCTCATTAATTTATCCTGGGTATAGACACTGTCCATATCCTAATTCTTCACAGTAAACCTATACCTGGGCTAAGGTGATATTAAGGTTTACTGAAGAGCTGTGGAACAAACTTGATAGGAGATAAAATTAGATATCCATCATTTTTAATTACCCATGATCTTTCCAATCAGAAACAATATTAGCATGCTACTGTATTTCCTGTCCACATTTCTTTCATAGGTACCTATTTTAATAGTATAGTTTTGGATTCTGTTCTATCTTTTAACATTAAAATATTTTATGCCATTATATAATTTTAAAAAATCTTGCTTTAATAATTGCATAATATTCTATCATATGGAGATTCCACAATTGATTTATTTTCTATAATAGACATATCCCTAAGTTGTCAAATTCTATTTTTTTAAATTGGCAACTTAAAAAAATTGAATAAATTTGACATGTAGCATTGTAAAAGTTTAAGGGGTACAGTGTTTTACTTTGATACATTTATATACTATAATATGATTGTAGATATAGTGATATTCATCACATTACATAGTTATAGTACAATATTATTGTCTATATTTATTATACTGTGCATTGGATCTCTGTGGCTTATTTGCTACCCATTACAAATTTGTATCCTTAAATACCATTATCCTTATGCCACCCTCCATCCCCTGGTAACCACCATTTTACTCCATTTTTTACAGGATTAACTTTTTCAGATTCCACATATATGTGATATCATACAGTGCTTGTCTTTTTCTCTGACTTATCTCACTCAGCATAATGTGCTCAAGTTTCACCCATGTTGTCACAAATCTTCCTTTCTCATGCTGGAAGAACTAAATAGACATTTCTCCAAAAAGGACATTAAAATGGGCAACAAAAAAAGATGCTCAACATCACTAATCATCTGGGAAATGCAAATCAAAACCACAACGAGATATCACCTCACACCTGTTAGAATGGCTATCATCAAGAAGACAAGAGACAACAGGTGCTGGTGAGGCTATGGCGAAAAGGGAACCCACTGTTGATGGGAATGTAAATTTGTCTAACCACTATGGAAAATAATATGAAGCCTCCTCAAAAAATTAAAAATAGATCTACCATTTTATTATTCACAATAGCCAAGATATGAAAACAACCCAAATGCCAATCAACAGGTGAATGGATAGAAATGATGTGGTACCTATACACAATGGAATATTATTCAACTTCTATTTTTATAATAAAATAAAGTACTCTGTGACGGATCATTTTGTGCACATGTCTTTATGCATATCTCTGATTAATCCCATATTATAAATTCCTGGATGAGAAACCACTGAGTCAGAGGATCAACTGTTTTCTGCTCTTAATAACTATTGTTAAATTGTTTATCGAAGAGATTGATTTCAGTTTATGCTTTCACCTGCAGAGTATGTGACTGAATCCTCATCAACATTAAATAATCTTGGGAAAATACTTTTGTTGTCCTTTGAACAACACACTAATAAACACTATGAAGAAAAATAAAAATACAGAAACAGGCATGGGTAGATTTTGAATTAACATGATATCTTATATTTCAATTGTGGTACAGTAGAGCATCTATTTGGCTGACAAATATCTATGATTAAAAATTAAACAATACTTTGGTTAGAGTAGACTCAATGTCAAAATAGCAACCTTTAGTTGTAAAGTCCTTGTGATCTCATAACTTGTCCACCAACATACAAGTTTTATAAACCTGCTTTCTCTCATACAAAGCAAGCTTTTTTTCTTTTTTTTTTTTTTTTTTTTCTTTTTGCGGTATGCGGGCCTCTCACTGCTGTGGCCTCTCCCGTTGCGGAGCACAGGCTCCGGACGCGCAGGCCCAGCGGCCATGGCTCACGGGCCCAGCCGCTCCGCGGCACATGGGATCCTCCCAGACCGGGGCACGAACCCGTATCCCCTGCATCGGCAGGCGGACTCTCAACCACTGCGCCACCAGGGAGGCCCTCAAAGCAAGCTTTTTTATGGTTTTATTTGTTTTCAGGAGAAACCATACTTTTATGTAAATAAAAACTCAGAAACGTACCACAAAAGAATATAAGAACAACATAAATAGCAATTTAAAATCTGATAAAAAATTTGGGATTTGGAAAAAGAATAAAGTTCAAGATAATGGAATTTCACTTGTCAGTTTCCTAGAGAAATTTGTTCTTATTAATGAACAAAAACATCAGAATTACATTTTTAAACAGAAGATTTAACATTTTACATTTTCTATAAAGGAGAAGATTTCCATCCTACAATTGCCCTTAAGACAATTGTATCTCTAAAAATTAATAACAAAGATTTACTCTCTGTTTATGAGCCTTGGGAACAACTTCAAGTTTCCACTAATGGTTATGATTTATAGGACAAAATTTAAACCAGAAGTGGGAGTGACATATGACTCCCATACATAGTCTAGTTTCGTAGATTTCTGTGGCTTAGTTATGATGACCTATAAGTTGTGTGAAAATCACCTACAAATACACATACACATATATACACACACATAGCTGTTAAAACAAAACTAGACAACATAATTTAACCACAAAATTCACAGTTGCTAAAAAGCAAGACAGCTCCAATTATTTAACCACAGAAATACAGAATAATTTAACCACTATATACAGTGCATATAACCAGAAATATTCATTTATTATTCATATCTAGAATAGTTCATATCATAAAAAGATGGTGATATTTCTTATCTTTCCAACCCAGCTATGTGGAAGATTGACTATGACATTAACTCCAGACTTGATGGACAATAATTTACTGTAGTTGTATGTGTTTAGCCAGGCTTTCTTTCTGAGATGTGACATTTTTCAAACTTCTTTCAGGAAGTTTGAGACATCACTAATTTTATTAAAATATAACTCAGTTAAGAGCAACAACAATACCAAATAAGCTTGTTTTGCCATGAACATTTAATCTTACCTAAGGGGAAATTGTTTATGGAAAAGACACTAAATAATATAAGTGATACCAGAGCTGTGCAGTCTCAGATAGTCTTTGTGTTATTGTTTTGGTGTTTCTGAAACAACTGAATATAAAATGGGGGATGGCTTTCAAGCTGGTCATATTTGGATTGAATGATAACTAAATAATGTCCTCTATCCATGCCCAAGATCATGTTTGGCAGTAGGCTCTTAATAGATGCTGGTTAAACAAATGACAAAATGGGTGCTATATTAGCAATCTATTGCTGTGGAACAATATTACAACAAACTTAATGGCTTAAAACAACACACATTTATCATGACAGTTTCTGTGGGTCAGGGGCCTGAGCACATTTTTCCTAGGTCATCTGCTTCAGGGTCTCAAAGGCTGCCATGAAAGTGTTGACTGGGGCTGTGGTCTCATTTGAAGTTTGACTGGGGAAGGATTCAATTCCACAATCACATAGTTATTGGCAGAGTTCAGTTCCTTGTGATTGTAGAACTCAGGAGCTTATTTCACTGAGGGTGTCAGTTGGAGGCCCTTGCGGGCTAGAGACTGTCTTCATCTCCTAGAGACTGCCCCTAGTTCCTTGTTGTGTGCAGTTCCCTAACATGGTTATTTACTTCTTCAAAGCCAGCAAGGGATGGAGAGACTCTGGCAAGATGGATGATACAGATTTATGTAGTGTAATCATGTAACCACATACACAATCCCAACACCATATACCCTGTCATCTTTAGCATAGTCTATTCATTAGCAGCAAATCACAGGTCCTGTCCACACTCAAGAGGAGGGTGTGAATACCATGAGGCAGGGATTATGGGGTTTACCCCCAGAGTCTTTCCATTACAGATGGGTATTCAGATACAAAATGATTATTTTTAATATAAATGCCTCTACCCCTTTCCTAAAGGAAATTAGAACATATATACCTTTTGAATGATGCATTATAGTTTCCTGCATAAAGTGGCTATGTCCTTTTATTATGAAATTTATATTTTATAATCCACACATTCCACACAACATTGGGTGTATAGAAATTGAGACCAATGTTCCCAAACTGTGGTTGCCTCTTTAAGGAATGTTTGATGGTGTAACATGAGGAAAGTCAATTATGAACTATGGTATCAATAGTCAAAGTTGTGATAATAGTCATTTGTTTGCTGAGCATCAACTTTATGTCAGGTACTGGGCCAACTACATACATGTGCTGGTCAGGACAAATTTCACAATTCCTGCTACAGGCTCAGTCCTACAAGGTCTTCCACAGAGGTGGGCATGGGCTGATCACATGACTCTATCCCTCAACCACACTTTATTGGCCCAGGGTGGTCACAATCCCACGGGACCAGTGAGTCTTCTCACACCACGCTGGGGCTGACTGGGAAGGGCGAACTGCTTCCTCAGATTGTCCCTGGACTTTTCGGTATCACAAAGGGAATATGGCACTAATGAGTGCTGATGCTTAAAAGATACCATGAAGAGACATGGCAAGCTGGACGTGGAAGCAAAACTTATAAGTAAAATGAGGAATCAGAAACTGAAAGAACAGAATCCAATACTTGTCAGTTCAACAAATATTAGCTGAGTGCTTAAAAATGTGCTAGGTACTGCACTGGATGTTAAGAGTTTAAAAATAGGAAAGATGGACAGGTCAGGTCCCAGCCCTCACAGAGCTTAATTCTACCAAGGAAGACAAAAATCAAAATCAAAAACAAAGTAAAACTACTGATATAATCTGTGAAAGCAAAACATATGTCCACTTGTGACCCACCAATTCTATATTTAGGTATTCACTCAACCACAGAGAGGAATTCTGATGGATACCAAAAGGCATATACAGTTTCATTTATAAGAGTCATAAACCAGAAACAGCCCAAATGTCCACCAAAAGTAGAATGAATACATGAGCTGTGTTATAATCACACAATGGAATATTACACAGTGAGAAGAAAAGGGAACACATTATTTTAGACACAACTGCGGGTGAAATCTTACAACATTCTGATAAGTGAAAGAAGTCACACACAACAGAGTACATGCATGTGATTATGATTCTATGAAGTTCAAGGACAGGCAAAACGAATCGTTGAATTCGTTTGAACAGGCAAAACGAATGGTTGAGAGAAGTCAGAACAGTGCTTATCTCTGGAAACAGGGAAGGAAGATACCTCAGAGATTGACTTGAGAAGGATGCAGGCAAATCTGGGGTTGTAGTCATGTTCTATTTCTTGATATGGGTGGTGATGACACAGGTATACAGATATTTAAAAAGTCATCAAGCTGTGCATTTAAAATCAGTGCACTTCAGTGTATGTTATACTGTAATACAAAAGAAAACAGATGAAAATAATCACTCACTGTGCTTTCTGAAGGAAAAAATAGTAGGGCTGAAATGGGGGAACACTGCAGATAAATGACCTGCTTTTAGAGTGGTCTGCATGGAGGTGTTGTTTCCGCTGAGACCTATGGGATTTGAAGAAGCTTGCCACCAGAATATCAGGTGGGAGAGCCGCCTGCGCAGAGGGCACTGCAAGTGCAAAGGCCCTGAGGCAGGATGCACCAAGCATGAAACACAGCTCAAAGCGAATGTGCAGAGAGTGGCCTGAGGTGTGGTGGAGAAGCAGGCAGGAAGGGGGCCACTCGGAGCCTTGGAAGCTGCAGGAAGTTTAGGTTTTGCCATAAGTACACTAGGAAACCATTAGAGGGCAGTAAGTGGGAAAATGAAATGATCTCATTTACAGTTTGAGAAGCCGTCCTTCTGGATGTAGGGTGCAGCATGGATGGGAGGGCAGGAGTGAAGAATAAAGAGACAAGTGGTGGGAGACAAGAGTCTTGGGGAGGGGGAGGGGAAGTGGCAGATTTGTGATGGAGTCTTGACTTGGCATCAAGTCAAGAACTTGCTGGTGTCTGAGTGTGGGATGACGGTTCTGGCTGGATTGGCTGGGTGGCCCATGGCACCATTTTCTGAAATGTGGAAGACGAAGGAGAGATGGTTGTGGGGGGCAAGTAAGAAGCAATAAAGCCGTTCTGGACATTTAATTTTGAGACATCTGTGCTCCAAGTGGAGGAGCTGGATACATTGGCCTGGAGCTCAACTGAGAGCCTTCACCATTAAAATGGTCTGTTCACCTTGGGGATGGATGCGCTCAGCCAGAGCCATGTGTGGAGAGAGGGAGAGAGGAAAGGAGGACCACAGGCAGGGGGAGAAAAGTGTGATGATCCCATTGTGACAACGCGAACCTGTGTCATCTGAAAGGGGACCTGAGCAAACCTCATCGTACTCATTCTAAGAGGGTCCTGTGATCTAAGTTCCAATTTGAGATATTCCCTCAGTTCTCTGGGCGTAGCCCTACCACTCTCTGACTCTAGAAATGCTAGGGCGAATAAGTCTCTCATTCTTATAATAAAAGAAACCAACTTTTAAAAATGGCCTCATTCGATGCTTACTAAAGTTCACAGATATTAACATGTCCATTTGACAGATGAAGAGACTTATTTTGGGGTTAAGGAATGTATCCTGTGTCAAACAGCTATTAAATGTCATGACTAGAGCTTGACATCAGGGTTCCTTCCAAAGGGGGGGCACCAAACCACAGAAGAAGAGAATGAAGTCAGCATCTGGTTATAGTTTATACCATCAGTTAAGGAGACTGTCTCCCCAAAATGCGAATACAAAAATGACCCTTGCATTGACACAGCTGGTACAGCAAAACTCCAGCCTCTCAGGGTGTCTGGGCCAAGTTTGCTCCAGTCACAGGGATCTGGTCATTCCTGGGATTAGAAGGACAGGAGAGTCTTTGAGCTTGGGTGGAAGCAAAGGCAAGGCAAGTTTCAAGGATCGTTGAGAGGAACTCAGATTGACTGTCTGGCCTAAGGACAAAGTGCAGTGAACAGCAGAGCCCCCAGACCAGCCCTCTGCCAAGATGGTTCTGTGGGTCATCCTGGGAAAATGTCTCTCCCACCCCTTGCTGGAGACAAAATGGTGACTCATCCCAGAATCCTACCCATGTCCTCTATAGATAATTTTATGTAAATCCATAGGGTAAATAATACCCATTTCCTCTTGTGGTGTATCCAGTAATAATTATCCAATTCTTCTGTGATTGTCACCAATTTCAGAGTTAAAGAACACTGAGGGCTGTTTGATCAACACCTGAATCAACGGTGGTATCATCAGTGTTTGAGACCCAGAGTGGGAAAAAAATCCAATAAGAAAGTCCCTAAAACATGTTCTTTCTAAATGAGGCTCAGTGCTGGCAAGTACACTGAATTACACACACACACACACACACACACACACAGAGGCATGCACGTGCATTATGTGGTATTCTTTTTAGTAATTATGGTACGTGGTTGGTTCCATTTTGTGAATTATGCCATCCATTTTGATTAAGGCTTATGCATCTGTACAGCAAGATTTATGGGTGGTTTTTCTTGATGATGTCTGTGACACCCAATTTACATGAACTTTTTTCTGCGTATTTTGAATTCTAAGAAAATCAGAACAAGAAAGTAGGTGCATCAAGACTTCCTCTTTTCCCAGAACACATCACCTCTTTCCCATGTCACGACTATTTCTCTTCCCCTTTCCAACAGTACAGGATCATCATTTTCTTCAAACTGCACCCTTCCTTTTCTGCCTAAACCCCAGTGAATTAGTTTCCTGAGGTTGTCATAACAAAATACCACAAACCAGGTGGCTCAAAACAACAGAACTTTATTCTCTCACACTTCTAGACAACAGAAGTCCAAAACCAAGGTGTCAGCAGGGCCAAGCACCCTCTGAGACTCTGGGTAGGATCCTTCCTCGCCTCTTCCATCTTCTGGTTTGATGCCACTCCCTGGTGTTCCTTATCTTGCAGCTGCATCACTCCAATTTCTGCCTCTGTTGTCACATGGAGTTTTCCCTGTATGTCTGTGTCCAAGTTTTTCTCTTCTTATAAGGACACAAGTCATGTTTGGATTAGGGCCCACCTTAATGACCTCGTCTTAACTTGATTACATCTGTGAAGACCTTATTTCCAAATAAGATCATATTTACATATACCAGGCATTAGGACTGCAACATATCTTTTTGGTGGGGACACAATTCAACCATTCAACCCATAATACCCTGTGTCACTTATGCTTAGTTGTAGTATGAGTTCACATATCCCCACAAATATGGCTTAAAATTTATTTAATAATACATATATTGAAAGTTTTGATTAATTACAAAAATTATCTTTTCAAAATAAAATGTCACTATTTTGAGGAAACCTCTGCATTAACATGCATGCTTACTTACATATACACATGGTTTCTCTCTCTCTCTCCTCTCTCGTTTACTTCTTTTTTTAGGGATTTAATAGCAAATTATAATACACATTTTGAATTGTCATACATATGCATTCAAGAATAAATTTTATTCCAGTTTTGCTCTTTTCTATTTGAAATAAAACAAAGAAATAGACTAAAATGCCTGGCCAATGAAATCAGCCTCCCGCGGTGACCCCTTTACATTTCCCATATGTTATGGCCCTCCTTTCAACCCTAGAAATTGTACGACCAAAACTTTGTAGGATTCAATATTCTGTTGACAGAATGGTGTATCAGTTAAAAGAATGGACTTGAAGGCTAAGAGAAGAGGTTAGGGCCAGTCTGTCACTGACTCGTGGTATGTTTTGGGCTCCATTATTCAGCCACCATCAAGGGGTGGTTGTGAAGGTGAATGAGGTGATACAGGGAAAGTGCTCAGCCCAGGGCCCGGTAGCTAATAGATGCTCATTTAACGTTAGTGGGCTATTAAGCAACATATACATAATATGCCCATTGATTTCTGGTTGTAACTTTCAAAATACTATGTATAAAAGTTATAGAAGGAATTCTGTAATTACTTAAAAAAATTTTTTTAAATGTGTTTTCAGTTTTGAGTAGGAAACAGGAGCTTGTATTCAAAGGGTTTCTGAAAATTAGAAAGTTTAATTTCATTTTATTTCATTTTATAATTCCTCAAACATTATAGACATTGTTTTGGGTGAGATGGTCTAGTATATGACCCTTCCTAGTGAGAGGAAAAGCATCTACCTTTGATATAAATCTCACTAGCAAGAGACTAACTTTTGCTCAGAAGGAGTCCAGGATTTGGAGGCAAACAGACATGAATTTGCTCATGACATTGGGCAATCACGGAGCGCTTCTGAGCCTCAGTGTTTTCATCTTGAAACTGGAATTGTTAAGAGCAGAGAAGACTGGAGTTTAAATGCTATGACTCAGATTTTCAAAAAAGAGAGTGCTCCTTATTTTCCATAACTGATCTCATTCTGTTTTGGAGCTTCCCTATTCCCCCATGAAAGGGGAAGAAGGAAACTCACACTGGTCAGTATGAGTATCTTAGTCTCTTCTGGTTTAAAATATTCCCTTTCAGATTAAGTCAGTCACTTCTAAGTAAGTGGTCAGTCTTTTGAGGCTTTGAGTTCAATTTAGGATTTCTCCTGGGGCTGATCAGGATCCTTCTTGGACATCATCCAGGTATCAGTGTGGACGTGGTGGGTGCTGGAATCACTTTAGGTCCTTGGGCTGCCCCCTGGGTTCTCTCTGGCCCATGAAAGAAGCCTGACACAGAAATACACTTATTATATGTTTCTATTTATATGAAATGCTCGAAGTAGGTAAATCTGTAGAGAGAAAGTAAATTAGTGGTTGACAGCGCTCAACAGAGAAGGGAAATGGGGAGTGAGTACTAATGGATAATGGATATGGGCTTTCTTTTGGGGATGATGGAAATGTTTTAGACTTAGATAGTAGTGGCAGTCTCACAACTTCATGAATATACTAAACACCACTGAACTGTATACTTTAAAAAGGTGAATTTTTTGGTGTGTGAAATACATGTCAATTTTTTAAATTCATTCATGGTCAGAATTATACATGATGCAGTTTACTGTTATTAGTTCTTGTGTGCATATTTCATTACAGCTGGAATTCACTTTCTATGGAAAAAAATTGCACAAATATGTGTGGGTTTATTTCAGGGTTTTTCTATTCTGGTACATAGATGTATATGCCTGTCCTCACTGTGTTGATACCACACCGTCTTGATTACTGGAGCTATATAGTAAGCCTTACCATCAAGCACTCATTCTTCCCACGATTTTTCTCTGTTAAGGTCCTTTTAGCCATTGTAGGGCCTATGACTTTTCATATAAGTTTTAGAATAAGCTTGTCTACATCTACAAAAAGCTTTCTGGATTTTGATAGAAATCACATTAAATCTAAGATCAATTTGAGAAGAATTGACATCTTTAATACACATTGCATCTTCTAATCCATGGACACATTATGTTTCTCCATTAATTTAGGTATTGTTTGTTTCTTTTATCATCACTTTGTAATTTTCAGCATGCAGACCCTATGCATGATTTGTCAAGTTTATACCTGAGTATTGCATTTTCTTGGACACAACTGTAAATGACACTGTGATTTTAATCTCTGTTTCCACAAGTCCTTTTTTAGAATATAGAATATGTAATTAATTTCTGTATGTCAATTATGTATCCTATAGCCTTTCTTAATTCACTCCTTAGTTTTAAGAGGTTTTTTTTTTCTTCTTTTATAGATTCCTTGAGCTTTTCTATGTAGACAGTCATGTCATTTGCAAATAGGGACAGTTTTATTTCTTCCTTTCCAATCTGCATGCCTTTTAAAAATGTTCTTGCCTTATTGCAATGGCAAGAACTTCTAGTACTCTGTTGAATAAGAGTGGAGTGTTGAGTGCAGACATCTTTGCTGGGCACATCCTTCTTTCCAGTCTTAGATAAAAAGCACTCAGTCTTTCACCATTTAATATGATGTTATGCATGAGCCATTTTAAATCACATTTGGGCAGCACCATGTTGGCCCCATGCTATGCTGAATATCAGGCTTTTCTTGGGAGACTGATGTTTTTCTGAGTTATGCCCTGGGAAGCAGAAACAAGGCTTCTTCCTTAGAGAAATAACCTCAGATCTTTCTGATTGTTTCAAGCACCATGTCCTTGCTGTATGTCTCCATCTTAAGAAGTTGAAGGAGATGGGCTCACCTGCCATTTATGTCCTCTCTCCTCTTAGTTCCACACAGAAGGACCAGAGGTCTTCCTTCCTTGCTGAAAGCTATCAGGAATGAAGCTTCCTTTACAACACATCTTTCTGATTACTCTAGGACAAAGTGTGGTATGTGGACTCCTGAGGGTTCTGAGACTCTTTCAGTGGGTCCATGAAACATAAAATTATTGTAATAAATATTAAGACATTATTTGCCTTTTAAAAATGTATTGAAGTATGGTACTGGCACAAAAACAGAAATATAGATCAATGGTACAAGATAGAATGCCCAGAGATAAACCCACGCACATATGGGCACCTAATTTACAACAAAGGAGGCAAGAACATACAATGGAGAAAAGACAGCCCCTTCAATAAATGGTGCTGGGAAAACTGGACAGCTACATGTAAAAGAATGAAATTAGAGCACTACCTAACACCATACATAAAAATAAACTCCAAATGGATTAAAGACTTAAATGTAAGACCAGACACTATGAAACCCTTAGAGGAAAACAAAGGAAAAACACTCTGACATAAACCACAGCAAGATCTTTTTTGACTCACTTCCTAGAGTAACAGAAATAAAAACAAAAATAAACAAATGGGACTTAATGAAACTTAAAAGCTTTTGCACAGCAAAGGAAAACATCAACAAGACAAAAAGACAACCCTCAGAATGGGAGAAAATATTTGCATGTGAAACAACAGGCAAAAAATTAATCTCCAAAATATACAAACAGCACGTGGAGCTCAATATCAAAAACACAAACAATCCAGTTAAAAAATGGGCAGAAGATCTAAATAGACATTTCTCCAGAGAAGATATACAGATTGCCAAGAGGCACATGAAAAGATGCTCAACATCACTAATTATTAGAGAAATTCAAATCAAAACTACAATGAAATATCACCTCACTTTGGTCAGAATGGCCATCATCAAAAAATCTACAAACAATAAATGCTGGAGGGTGTGGAGAAAAGGGAACCCTCCTGCACTGTTGGTGGGAATGTAATTTGATACAACCACTATGAAAAACAGTATAGAAGTTTCTTAAAAAACTAGAAATAGAACTACCATAAGACCTAGCAATCCCACTACTGGGCATATACCCTGAGAAAACCATAATTCAAAAAGACACATGTACCACAATGTTCATTGCAACACTACTTACAATAGCCAGGACATGGAACCAACCTAAACGTCCAGCGACAGATGAATGGATAAAGAAGATGTGGCACATACATACAGTGGAATATTATTCAGCTATAAAAAGAAATGAAATTGAGTTATTTGTAGTGAGGTGGATGGACCTAGAGTCTGTCATACAGAGTGAAGTTAGAAAGAGAAAAACAAATACCGTGTTCTAACACACGTATATGGAATCTAAAAAAAAAAAATGGTACTGATGAACCTAGTTGCAGGGCAGGAATAAAGAGGTAGACATAGAAAGTGGACTTGATGACATGGGATGGAAGGGCAAGGCTGGGGTGAAGTGAGAGTAGCATCGACATATACACTACCGAATGTAAAATAGTTGGCTGGTGGGAAGCAGCAGCATAGCACAGGGAGATCTGCTCGGTGCTTTGTGACCACCTAGAACGGTGGGATAGGGAGGGTGGGAGGGAGGCTCAAGAGGGAGGGGATATGCGGACATGTGTATGCATACGGCTGACTTGCTTTGTTGTGCAACAGAAACTAACACAGTATTGTGAAGTAATTATACTCCAGTAAAGATCTATTTTAAAAAATGTATTGACATTTTCACTAATGTTGCAAAACCCGCCCTGGCTAAAATTGCTAGCATTTTAGCAAAAATCAAGTCAATGGCACCAAACACTGCTAGTATTCATCATGTTTTTCACTGACACCAACTCACACTAAAAAAATGTCAATTTAACTAAAGAATGTCCTTGATGAAGCAATAAAAAGTATTAATGCTATTAAATCTCAACCCTTGAGTACACATGTTTTTAATATTTTATGGAACAGACAGGAAGTATGCAGAAAGCACTGCTGCTACTTACTGGACCATAGTGGTTGTCCCAAGGAGCAGCACCGCACTGTGAACATTTTGAACTTGTCTCTTTTTTCTTGGAACATCACTTTTACTTGAAAGAATGATTGTATAGCTATTCAGATCTGGGCATTTGGACAACATTTTCTCGAAAATGAACAAAGTGAGGCTCTCACTTCATGAACAAGTGAGAGCATTTGTTGCCAATGATAAAATCTGAGCTTTCAAGTGAAAATTAGAATTTTAGAAATCTTATATCCACCACAGTGAACTGACTTCCCAATACTTAAAGTCATTTCTGATGCAGTGGGTAGTGATATTAACAAATGTGATTTTTAAAATATTGGGTAATGAAATATGTCAACATTTGGAAGATCTGCATAACTTAGTGAATTCATATTTTCCGAAAGACCAATGTATGATGTTGCAAAAGCATTCATGAGTAAAGATCTATTCAGAGTGCAAGATTAACCAATTTATTTTAACATAACAGAGAATGAAAATTTATTGATATGGTTTCAGATTCCATGTTGCAACTAAACTTTAAGAAACTGCCACTTGTTGGGTTCTGGTGTAGTATCAAATAAAAATTCCACAATAACCTGGGATGGTTATGATAATACACGCTTGCCTTTTTGCACTACATATGTGTATAATAAAGTTGGATTTTCTTTATATCCTTCAACCAAAACAATGGATTGAAACCAAAGTAGATATGAAAATACAAATGTCTGATTAAACTAGACATTAACGAGATTTGCAAAAATGTTTCTTTTTTTCTTTCGGTACATGGGCCTCTCACTGTTGTGGCCTTTCACGTTGCGGAGCACAGGCTCTGGACGCGCAGGCTCAGCAGCCATGGCTCATGGGTCCAGCCGCTCCGCGGAATGTGAGATCTTCCCAGACCGGGGCACGAACCCGTGTCCCCTGAATCGGCAGGCGGACTCTCAACCACTGTGCCACCAGGGAAGCCCTGCAAAAATGTTTTTTAAAAATCACTTTTTTGTTTTAGACAATATAATTATTTTCATAAAATATTTACTTTAATAACATGTAATCATTTAATATTATTATTTTTAAATGAATTAATAAACATTTGAAAAACATCTTAATTTTAATTTACAAATATGATAACTATTAATAGATCTGACATTAACAAACAAAAACTCTTTGCGGGGCGTCACACTCATTTGTCATAGTGCAAGGTGTCCTGAGACCAAAAAGTTCCAGGACCTACTGGTCATTCCGGCAAGTTTTCTCATTTCTATTAAAGGGAAATTTGGGGCATTTATCGAATTCTTTTTTCTCCCTACAAACCCAGCTTTCAAGATTGTTGTCTTATCTGAACTTAACGAATCTAGTTTACTCCACAAAGCTGAACAAATTGTCTTTGTTTTGGGCAGTATCTACCTTTACCTAAAGCAATAAATGCCTCTGATTCAATCTGGGGGGAGCCACTGGGCAAAATAATCTGCAAAAAATAAAAAAATAATTACATTGGTTTACCATACCAAAAATATTATCCTGGTTACGTGAGTATTAAATGGGATTTGTATGTTTGGTAACTGGCAGAGTACCTGGCAGGGAGTAGCTACTGCATTCTTATGGTTCCACTCTCCAGCCATCTTTTTCTAAGCAAGATACAGATATAAATCCAACCAAGCAAAATAGTATTGAGATTTTCCCAGAGCACAAACTATTCTAGGCACTAAAAGTGACATTTCTTAAATCACCACTCAAGAAGTATTTATTAAGTAATTGAAATGTACAAAGTACTTAGCTAGTGAGGAGCTAGCCAGGAACACAAAGACCATTAGAACACAAACACTATTTTATATGCTACAGAACAATGGTTTTCAATCTTGTTTATACATTGGAAACATCTAGGGAGTGTTTAAAAAGTACCAGTACCTGGGCTCCACTCCAAGAAATTCTGATTTAAATGGCCTAGGTTGTGGTCTGGACATCAACATTCTTTAAAATTCCCCACTGGATTTTTTGTTGTTGTTGTTGCGGTACGCGGGCCTCTCATTGTTGTGGCCTCCCCTGTTGCGGAGCACAGGCTCCGCACGCGCAGGCTCAGCGGCCATGGCTCACGGGCCTAGCCGCTCCGCGGCATGTGGGATCTTCCCGGACGGGGGCACGAACCCGTGTCCCCTGCATCAGCAGGCAGACTCTCAACCACTGCGCTAACAGGGAAGCCCTCCCCACTGGATTTTAATGGGCAGCCAAGATGGAGAACCGTGGACTCAAACTTTAGCATCTCAAGTAGACACACCTGTACCTATTCATCTGTTCATTTATTTAATGGATATTTATTGAGCACCTACCTACTATATTCCAGGTACCCCTCAAGGTGCTGGGGATATAGTAGTAAACAAAAAAAGGCATCTGCTCCCAAGAGGCTAATGTTCTAGTAGAGGATAGACAGAAGCTACATATATAAACACATAAATTCATGGCATCAGTGATACAAGCTCTGAAGAGGAGTAAAGCAAAATAAGGGACTAAAGAAAGAGTGCATGGGTGAGGGTGCTTTTTAAGATAGGGCTACTGAGAAGTCCTCTCTGACAAAATGGCCTGAAGACACAGAGAGAACTGAAGGAAGTGAGGAAGGGATCCATGCAGCTATGTGAGCAGGGCCACGTCAGGCAGAGGGAGAGTGAGCTCTGAGCTCTGAGGTGGGAGCATGCTTGACATGTCCTAGGAGCAAGAAGGAGGCAATGGCCAGAGCGGAGGTCAGAGCAAAGCAGCGGAGATGGGCTGAGAGGCGCCTTGGTAAGGACTCTGCTTTTCATTCCAAGTGAGATCCTAGGGCACTGGCAAGTTCTTTTTCTTTTTTTTTTTTTTAATACAAAATTAAGCCATATTTATTTACTGTTTTTAAAGCTAAATATTTATTAAAAAATTTTTATTGGAGTATAGTTGATTTTCAATGTTGTGTTAGTATCTGCTGTACAGCAAAGTGAGTCAATTACACTCTTTTTAAGATTCTTTTCCCATATAGGCCATTACAGAGTATTGAGTAGAGTTCCCTGTGCTATACAGTAGGTCCTTATTAGTTATCTATTTTATATCTAGTAGTGTGTATATGTCAATCCCAGTCTCCCAATGTATCCCTTCCCCCTCTTCCCCCCAGTAACCACAAGTGTGTTTTCTACATTTATGACTCAACTTCTGTTTCTGAGCAGAGCAGGGACACTCTCTGGCATAAGCTTTAAAATATCACATGGAAAGAGATTGTAGGAAGCATCAGGCGAGTGTGGGAGGATGGAAGCAGGGTGACCATTGCAGCATCCAGGGGACATATGATGGGACTTGGGCCAAGGTGGGCATATTGGAGGTGGAGGGAAGTGGTTTTATCCAAGATGTACTGTAGAGGGGAAACTGGCAGAATTGGACTTTGGAGGGAGAGGTAGTGGAGAGTCAAGGATGACCCCAGGGCTTTCTGCCAGGTAGATAGACAAGAATTTTCTCCAATTTATGAACGAGAAACTGAGACCAAAAGGAAGACAAGTTGAATAATGCAAGAGCACAGAGCTGATAAAGGACAGCGTTAACTACTTACCACCTGCCAGTTCTTTAGGCTCCAGGTCCAGTCCTCCTATTTTGTTAGATTGTGAGGCCACAGTGATGTATAAGAGTAAATCCCACTTTCTTGAAGTTTGTAATCTATCAGTGAAGTCAGAATCTAGAGATAAATACTAAGTTTTAATGGACTTAGTGGCAACTGCCATGTGTTAAGTGCTATGTGAGTGGGAGAAGCCACAGTGCTTTTTGAGATCTGAGTACAGAGTGAGCATGGCATGGTGACCTGGGAGAGCTGGGATAGGAAGAATATAGAGAAAAGAAAGTTTCAATGAAAACCATTATTACTACTAGAGTAAAGGCAAGGAGACTGATACAGGTACATATCATCCAGACATCAAAGTATAAACCTATTTGGTTAGACCAGAGGGTTTGAGTGGGGGGCTGGGATGTGGAAGGGGGGAGGCTGGAAAATCAAGGAGTTAAACATGGGGTTGAAAAGATGATTTAGAACCATATTAGAGGACACATTAAATGCTTACCTAATAGTGAGTGAGCCCATAGCCTCTTAATAGAGATAATAGAGATTAGAAAAATATTAATGTGATTTCAAGGGTATGATTAAGCTTATTAGGAAAGCAATAATAAAATCTTCACTAAAAACAGGTCAAGAATATACTTCTAATTTAATAACAAGCTGGATTAATCAGCTAGTCCTTAGAAGATGTTTCATAATTGGGGGAGCCCTTGAACTTGATGGGTAATTATTGTCAATAAAAACAGAGATCACTTTGAAATAATTAGACATTAAAATAAGGTGTAAAAGCAGTTGAGTGGCTTCCATTTGTACAAAACAACAAAACAGCTTCAGGCCAAATGTGTGCCTGACTCAGGAGAGGCTGAAAGCAGAGCTGTGTTTGACCTCCCTGAAGACTCTAGAACATTTTCATTTGTTTCTGGGGTGTGGTCAAGAGAGAGCAAGTGGGAAAATATTCGTATTGCAAAACTCCCTCCATAATGCCTAACTGGTTTGGGGAGCTTGGAGGGTGTGTACTCAGTATGAACTGGGAGTATTTAGTTAGGTCTTCAATCCATCACAGTATCAAGTAGGATATTGTGCAAAGAGGATGGGCCAGGAGAATGGTCTCGGTATTTTGGTGTGGTTTTTGTCCCAAAAAGGAAACATATTTTTAAATTAAAATTGTGGACTCTTTGAGAAAACTGTGGCCACACTGAGTATGTTTAAAAGAGAAAAAAATATTAAACTGATCTTCTTTGGCCTTTTAAAACACATCAACCCACTTGATATCTCTTCTCCTTCTTTAGTGGGATGTTTGGTCAAAGTGATTAAGTTTTTGAACTGAAGGTATCTTTAGCTGTTTAGAAGTGCTCAGAGACAAAAAAGGTGAATTTCAATGGGGTAAAGGGGAGGTAAAAAGTGAAAAAGAAGAACTGGTCCAACAATTTTAACAACAGAGTAATATTATTATATGTTAAATGTGAGTACATCTTCAGTTTTCCATGGAAGGTCTTGGAATTCTGAAAAAACAACCTGAAATTATATAGGTAAGTTGTGGAAACATTAGAAAAACAGAACAAAACAAAACAAAAACAGAAACAGAAAAGAGGAAAAAAGATTACCTTTGAATGAAATAAACATGAGATGCCACAGAAATATATAGATATGGGTATATGAGACAAAATTAGGGACCAAAGTGGATTACATATTTCTTGTGAATCCTAACTCTGTGGGTAAAAGGGAAGATAAAGTCCAAGCATGATGAGTGGGAAAGGGAGTGGATTACTTTGCTGCTCGCCTCAGTGTATGTGGCACAGCCTTTCAGGATGGTTTGGAGAAAGAGAAACCAATCAATGTGCTTCTCCTCTGCAAAGCCATTCCATCTGGGGATGGGCAGGGACAAATGGACTAAATTGCAGGCTTGATGGAGGTGGATGTATAAGCAGGAAGGGGAGGGAGATGCAGAGTCATCCCACTCATCATATGGATGTTCCAGAACCTGGAAAGATTGTTGGATATGGAAGAGGATCTTGTTTCCAATCCAAATCTGTCACTTACTTGTGATGTGACTATGTGCAAATTACTAAATCTCCCTTTTCCTTTAGCTACAATCCCCTTATGTGATGACTACCTCACACTATGTGTGTATGTGTTTTGCCTTGCTTTCTTTTATTTTATTGGCACATAAACATGCAAGAGTTTTAAGTAAGGGAGTGTGAATTAATCCTATTGAAAATCAAAGCAGTACCCAAGTGGAAGGTACTGTTGTCATTATTTTTATTGGTGGTTTTGGTGGGTAGAGTGAGGGTTTACCATATGATCCCTAGGACTGGTTTGGCACTGGCTGGCAGGGCTCTTCTCTTTCATCACACCCACACCTTAGCAGTGGTTGTGACTGGGAAAATAGGTTTTGTTTTCTAATTTTTATTGGGAAGGGCAAGAGGCTAAAAGACATCAGGGAAATGAAAAGCTGTGAGAAACATTTTTAGGTGAGCTTCAAATTGTCTGGTTTTCTGATCTGCTTGTTGGGACGTAAAATAACTTTGTTTATGTCCAGTGAAGAAAACAGTCTACTTCTAAGTCTCAACCCCAAATTTGTCATCCTTCATGTTCTTAAAACTCATTGTGTTGTAATAATAGAAGAAAATGCATAATGTTTCCTTGCATTCATAACAGAATAAAATGATGACTTTATTTAAATTCCATGTAAGTGATTTTGCTTTGACACAAGGAATAATTTTTTGGTGTTTTGGTTGAAGACCCTACAATATGTTCCTAAGGAAGTTGGCTTATCTGTCCAGGACATATTTAAAAATAGGGCAAATTCCTGCCTAACTTTAAGAAGGCAAATTCCATTTCACTTATGCTAGTTTATTATATTTTGCCTGTTGATAAGTGTAATCAACTTTTTTTCTGACATAAGTGGAGCATCATTAAATTGCACCCTCACTAGAACATAACCAGATTTAGACTACAACACAGTCTAAGGGTACCGTTCATATATATGGTATGGCGGAATACACAGGTCACACAAAACCAGACCTCATGTACTATGGTTGAAGGATGAAATTCAGCCTGCTCTCCACTTGCCAGAATTTGTCAAAAAATGCATTTGCACAAAGGCATCAAGTAGGCTCATAACTTCCCCAGAAGTTTCCACAGATTGACACAACTATCTCAAATTTTGTATCATAATTCCTGTTCTTTATCATAACCCATAGTAGTAAAACAATAATTTTGGTCATAATCCATCTTCCTCTCTATTAAAAGGCATTACTTGATTTATACTCTGAAGAAGCAATTGGTCATGAGTGATACCAACTTATTCAAAAATTGTAATTATTCTCTTGGAATTGTTTATCCATTTTATAATAGTAACTGTGATAGTTAATTTTATATTTCAACTTGAAGTGTGTTTTTGGATGAGATTAGCATTTAAATTGGTGAAGAAAAAAGAGATTACTCTCTAAAATGTAGGTGGGCCTTGTACAATCAGTTGAAGGTTTAAATAAGATAAAAAGACCAGCCTCTCTGAGCAAGCAGAAATTCTTGAGACCACCTTCAGACTTCATTTAATTATCAACTCTCCTGAATCTCTAGTCTGCTGGCCTTCAGACTGGAACCTGGGACACCAGGGCTTTCTGAAAGCATGACAGTCTCTGGTCACAGTGAGAATATCTGGACTTCTAAAGTTGTGTCATCTCTGATACCCACTGTGTGTCCTGGGGTGGCCCACTCACCTTTCCTGGGGTTATCATCTGTAGCGTGGGATGAATAGCACCACCTACCATCTCAGTGATGAGTTGTGATCATTTACTAGATAAAGTTTATAAAGTGTTTTGAAGATGAGAAGAGTACACCCATGCTGTTTTATTGTTATATCTCATACTTGATCATATTCTTCCTAAAAGATCTCCACAAGGATTGGTGCATGCTTTGAGCTTTAGTGGCTGGTTTCTGTGGTAGATTTTATATCTCAATAAAAATGTTGTTTAATGTTTTGATTGTTTGGGGTGATTTTCCTAGACATCTAAGACATAATTTCTAAAACCTCTAAACCAGTTTCTTTTTGTTTCTCTTATATAAGGCAGGACACCACCCCTCCTTCAGGGATGCTATACACTAACCCACAGAGCCTTTTGGACCAACTGAAGGTAAAGGATGGCTGGGTCTTCACTCTTCTATCTATTGCAGGAGATAATCTTTGATTCAAAATGATAGGTCTATTATTAGCTTGAGAAATCTACAGTTTTTGCTAAATTATGAAGTATTTTCTTCCTCATTTCAGAACCTGAGGCATAGCTGAGAATCAGTGTGTTACTCATCATAAAAGGGCGTAAATTCAAAACATTTACACACATAAATCAAAATTATTCATTTTCCCAAATATTGTTTAACAATCTGCATATGTATGTGGCAACCTTTGTTTCCCAGATGTATATTGTCTTGCATTTTTCTTTCAATGTGTGCCAGTAAAAAGAAGAGGGAGCTGAAAGAATCCTCCTCTTTATAATGACGAAGATGGGAGGGTTATGAAAATATTTGTAAACCATTCCCAGTTCTCACATTCCCAGGGGCAAAAAGCAATGAAACTTTGGATCAGACAGTTCCACAGAGGCTGCCTAATTCTGAGCATTAACCAGAATCCAGCCCACACCTCAACTGCCCCCTCGTGTTCCACCTATTTTTCTCTTTCTGCCACTATCAATTAAAATTCTTTGTGTTCCTGACATTGAAAAATGTGTTAAAAGAAAAGCTTACTAGGTCAACAAGCAAACATTAATTAAAATATTAATCATAAAATCATGCCTCTAGACCTTGATATAGCTTCAGGTGAAAAGAGAATGTCTTCTGTGAGAAGTTGTTCCTAGGTTGAATCATTTTTAAATGACACTAATTACACATCAGCTTGGTTGTCACCAAAGATTGGTTCCACTTAAATCGGAAAATGCAGAAGGCATAATGTTAGATTTCTAAAGGACAGAATTGAGAAGGAAACTTACTCTGGTAGATGACAGAATTGGGATTCTGGAATATCTCAACTGGCCATGATGATAGACTAAAAACAATGATGAAATCTACCAGGGATAACAAGGAAAGTCAGCACTGAGGTTCAGAAAATCAACCACAAAGATACAAAATGGAGAGACCTACTTAAACTGAACTTCCTTGGGAAAAATGTTGACTGCAAACTCAGTTCAGGTTGATGTGACTGGGTTGACAAAAAAGCTAATGCCTCACAGATTACATTATAAACTTTATAGTATTCATATCAGAAGATTTAATGATATAATTCATTCACCTGTTTTTTTTCATTCAACAGTCATGCAATTTGTAGGGAATGGTAAATGTCCAGTTTAAAGAACACAGCCACTATGCTGCTTACTATGATGATGCTGTTGTAGGAATTCAGGATCTGTATTCCAAATTTTCACTTTTTATTCCAGGAAGATCTTGAAATTTGGATTGTAATATAAAAAAATTCCAGTTTCCAAATGCCCTGAATTAAAAAAAAATAGGCTGTATCTAGCTGATAGACTTCTCATTTTTACCTCTGTGTTAAACCTATGGTCTGGATCTTAGGAGAAAGATGTTGACTGGTGATAGATGTTTAGCTTCTGTAATTTTTTAAGTTATCTTATAAGTGACAGTTCAGTCAATGGAAGTGAATGAAATCGCCATTCAGAGAAGGAAATTAAAGCCTTATGCCTGCTTTGTTTGGGGCTAACTATATATTTTTTAGAAGTGATTTTAATTTATCTACAGATCTTCCTTGAATTACAATGGGGTTATGTCCTGATAAACTCATCACATGTTGAAAATATTATGTCAAAAGTGCATTTAGTACACTTAACATACCAAACATCATAGCTTAGCCTAGCCTACATTAAATGTCCTACAGTTGGGCAAAATCACCTAACACAAAGCCGATTTTACAATCAAGTGTTGAATATATCATATAATTTAATGAATTTAATGAATACTGTACTGAAAGTGAAAAACAGAATGGCTGTATGGGTACAGAATGGTTGTAAGTATATTGGTAGCTTACCCACATGATTACATGGCTGACTGGGAGCTGTGGCTTGCTGCTGCTGCCCAGAATCACAAGGGACTATCATACCACACATTGTTAGCCTGGGAAAAGTTAAAAATTCAAAATTTGAAGAATGGTTTCTACTGAATGCATATCGCTTTCACAACATTCTAAAGTTGCAAAATCATAACTTGAAACACCATAAGTCAGGGACTGTCTGTATTGGCTTTGTAGCTACACTGCTTTGCATTAATTTTCAGTTGTTGCTCTAAGGACTGCTGTACACATTCTTAAATTTTAACAGTCCACTTAGAATTAATATCATACCACTTCATGTAAAATACACAAACTTAGCAGTTATATAGGTCCATGTATCTTATACTTTTTTGCCATATTTCCATAAATATCATTACCTACATGCTTTATAAATCTCATAATACAAAGTTGTAATTATTTGCTTTAAATAGCCTTTTTTATTTACCCACATATTTACTATTTCTAGTGTTCTTCATTCTTTTCAAAAGAGGAAATTTGTACCTAGTATCAATTCAGCTTCTCAGTCTGAAGAGCTCCTTAAAGCATATCTTGTAGTACAGATTGATGGCAATAAATTCTCTTAATTTTTATTTAATTGAAAATGGCTTTAGTTTGCTTTCATTCTTGAAGTTTCTTTTCATTAGATATAGAAATCTAACTTGAAAGTTTTTTTTTTCAATCATTTCAACAAATTGATCCATTGCCTTCTGGCTTCCATAGTTTCTGATGAGAAGTTAGCAGTCATTTATAATGTTGTTTCACTACATACAATGTGTCATTTTTCTCTGGCTGCTTTAAGAACTTTTTGTAATCTTTGGTTTTCTTTAAATTAACCTTTATGGGCCTTGCTATGATTTTGGGGGGATCTTGATTGAGTTTGCTGATCTTCTTGAATCTGGAATTGTCTCACCAAATTTGGGAAATTTTCAGGTATTACTACTTCAAATATTTCTTATGCCTTATTCTTTCTAGGACTCAAATTACATGTATATTTAGGGTTCTGATATTGTCCCACAGGTCAATCTTTTTTCCTCCTGTTCTTCAGACTTTATAACTGTATTGATCTATCTTCAACTTCATTGGCTTTTTCTTATGTCACTTCCTAGTTGTTAAGTCCATCCAGTTAATTTTTTTCTCAGGTATTGGAGTTTTCAGTTCTACTTTGTTATTATTTATAGTTTCTATTTAGCACTTTTTCATTTATTCCACATACATCTTCTTCATATTTTGGATCATAGTTATGATATTTACTCTAAAATCCTTGTCTGCTAATCCAAATGTCTGAGTCATTTTGAGGCCCAATTCTATTAAGCCTTTTATCTTGGGTTTCTGTTATGTTTTCTTGTTTCTTTGTATGTTTAGTAAGTTTGCTTTTTATGTCTAGTAATACTGGACATTGTGAAAAATATGTTTCAGAGACACTGGATTCTGTTATATTCCTCCAAAGATTATTGATTCTTTTGTTATAAGTGGAAGTTAATTTGGTTAGAACTGAATTTCAATTCTGTCATCCCTGTGGTGGGCAGCAGCCGAAATCTATGTTTACTTCCTTTAGCCTCAGCTGAACTGCTTGGAGTCTGCCCTGTACATGCATATTTCAAGGATCATTCAGAGATGTAGACAGAATTTATACACAAAATCTTGTATATAATTCTCTGGCTGTTTCCTATCTTGTTTGGTCTCCTCAAAATATGTCTTCAGGCTCTTCAAGCCCCTAAAACTATTGCTTTTTTATCCAAGTTTTAATTGGCAGACTGGGACCTTGTATCTGGCACAAACAAACAACAAAACAACTTCAAGAAGCAGAAGACTTATCAGTGCTATTTCCTTCTTCCAAATATCCACTGTCTCCCAGTCTTTGCCTTCCTTTTGTGTCTTTCCACTGTCTTCATTAATTGATATTTTAAAACTTTATCCAGGATGCATAGTTGTTAACTGTGATACCGTTTGAACAACAGAAACTACTCTGCTATTACCAGAAGCAAAAATTCCAGACAGGCAGAATATGGAGCTGGGAGAAACCTCTCAATTCCGATCCACTAGGCAAACTGACCACAACTGGGCTAACTATTCACAGTGGTCATCTGGTCTAGAATTCCTTCTCTCTAGAGCTCAGACTACAAGATACACTGTGGCCTGCATTTAATCCTCTCAACTAAACTGATAGTACACAGCACCTAGCTCCCTATCTGAGACCCCTATCTCAGGAGTTACTCACCGTATCTGCTTTCTATACTGTCATGAAAGTGATCTATATAAGAACAGATCACATCATGTCACTTCCCTGCTTAAGAATTCTTCCATGGCTCCTGATTTGCTTACAGAGAAATCCAAAATTTCTTAGCAGGACTTATAAGACAATATGAGACTTGAAATCTGAACATTTTTTCTCCTCTGTAGTAATTTTCTCACCCCTTTCCTACCCCTACTCCAACCAAGTATACTGTGCTCTAAGGACAATCAAATCCTGCTGATGCATGAAAGTCACCTGCATTTTCACACTGCCACATACTTGCAGTTAACATCACCTTACCCTGCATTATTTTTCTCTTTAGCCATTTGACATTATATTTTATAATTATATGAGAGACTTATTATAATTTATTATAAACATTATATTATAATGTCTACTTGACAGCGTAATACAGATCTGTGTGTATACACACACACACACACACACACACACACACATATATATATATATATTTTTTTATTACATGTCTTCCACATTGGAATGTAAGGATCATGATATCAAAGACTTGGTTTGGTTCACTATAGTATCTCTACTATTTAGAAGAATGCCTGGTTTATAATAGACACTTCAATAAATATTTATTGGATGAATATTATTCTTATTGGCTAGGATTCCATCTTACTCTCTGCCCAAAACCATGTAGCAAAGGCATTCTAAGAACCCAGCTCAATTGTTTTCTTCCCTTTGGAATTTTCTAACATTGCCTCATGCATATATAATAAATTGTTAAGTCTTCATCCATTTTTCTATAGAACTCATCTTCCTTATTTCTCTTTCTTATTTCTCTGCCTCTTTCTGATTTCTCTGCCTCTTTCTGTGTTTACCAGTGTACCACAGTATTAAAGCAAGATTACTCCTATGTTGACTTGTAGTCCTATTCATTGTACTTATCCACCACACAACTCTTAGTTCCCTTCAGAGTCACTGCCCTTCTGGTTCGGCTCCCCATTTAAAGAAAAGCTCTTTTCTTCCCATCAGGCCCATGGACAAGGTCTAAGACAGACTTGATTATGCGAAATTCTAGATAAGTGTGATTTTTTAATTATAAATAGGATTTTTTTTGCACCTAGGAAAAACTGGTAATAGTTCATTAATTATTCTAGCAGCCTTAGATATGAATTGGGAAATTACAGGAAAAACTGCTAGTTGGTTTTAGGGTCCCAAATTAAAGCATTCTTTTAGATTTATCATTTTCTAATATTTGAAAACCTCCTCAGGATTAAAACTTCAGGTTTATTTTTTTCCATATTGAATTTGTGGTCACATCAATGACTTTGAGATTAATTATGTATACTCACTTATTTAGTAAACAAACATTGTCCTGGCATTTGGAGAACAAGCTCTCTTAACCCAAATCTCAATGAATTGGAGTGAGTAACATAGTGAGAGGTAAACTAACTCAAAGCTCCTATGATCATGGAATAACATTTGTATGTTTACCACTCAGGGAAAATATTTGTAAGTGCTGAAATTATGTTGAAAATTCTCTAAGTCTATAGTTACCTCATCATCATAAAAGAAAGTAAGAATTAACCTGTCTGTAGTCTGAAATCTCCTTTCAAGAAATGAAAATAGTTGGATGGGGGGAGCTTTCAAAATGAAAGAACTCTTCTCACCCTATTAATCTATTTTCTAACTCTTGGTAAGCCCCAGAAACTTGGATTGCTGCTTGTTCATTGCCAACAAGATGGTAAATAAATATTCCTAAGAGAACAATTACACAGCCAACTACTTGGTGTCTCTGATAATATAAGAGTTTTTGAAAAATGTATATATGTGCTTGTGCACACAACAATGCACATATAAATCACAGACTTCCCCTGAAATGAAATGCTGAGGTCATGTGAGCATATTTCAGCCTTTAACTTAAACATTTAGGCTTCATGCCCAACTCTGACACATAGCCCATGTTTATAGAGTCAATTTAATTTCACTTGTTAGTATCAGTTACCATCATTCCAGATTTAAAACCACCAGCCCAGAGCCCTTCTCTGAGTTCTTGCAGACCCTGGTAGCTGTACCAGGCATCTGGCACTTTTATGCACACTCCCTCATATTGTTCCTGGACCATCTATTTAAACAGGCCTTTTCTCTTCATTTTATTACAAATTCTTGAATCCAAGGATCATGTCTGATATTTCTCAGAATCCTTGTTAATGTCTAGTCCAGAAGCCTGTTCTAGCAAATGCTCCAAAAAAGTTGTTGACTAAACCAAAATGGATTTTCAATTTTATGTAAAATATTTTCAGAGTAAAGGAAATATTCACTTTTGTGTTTGGAAAATAAGATGAATGTGTCTGAAAAAAGTGGAAATGGGGTGACATCTTATGGGCTGCAAATTTCCACATCAACACATACTTTCAATATAAAACCCCAACCCAACTTCATGAGTAGAATAATAGGAAACAAAACAGAGAGAATGTGACAAACTGGGTTTAGTATTCTCACTTCTTCAAAATGTGTTTCCACCATAATCAATGGAAAAAAACAGAGTTGTCAGTCTTCTGTGAGAGGAGACATGTGAGTTTATTCTCTCCTCCTCTCCCTCCCTCCCCCTCCTTCTTTTCCCCTTCTGAAACTGAGTCAGACCAACCATATTTCCAGTTAGAAGTTGGCACTGGAGCCCAGCAGCTGTTCAGAAGTGTCCAAGTGGACAGCAAATGGCACTGATGGAGTTAACGGCAGTGACTCACTTGGGACATTCATAGCAGGTCAGCTGAAACCATACCTTGCTGTAAAGAAAGTTTAGTCCCATTGGGCAAGAGCGCAAGAAAATGAGCTGAGGTTGATAACAGCACAGTGTCACTTAGTTGCCACTGGTTGCTTTGCTGTTCTCAGTTTTCACAATTTTTTTAAAGGTAGATTTTTTCTAATGCAATCATGAACAGTGATGGGAAGAACAGGCTGAGCAGCTGTTGGCTATTTGAAATCACAGAGGGGAGGTTTGGTATCTGGAAATGTTCAACACAACTTGTCTTGCAAGCTTTGACAATGACTTTCACATATAAAATTGTGGGTCAGAAGCAGGAAGCTGAGTACTATTTATGCCAGTAGGCCTAAGTTGGCCAGTATGAGATTTGGGGGATTTCAGAAAGACTTCATTCATCTAGGAATAGTTTTCTACAAAATATTATGATAGTTTTAAATTTACTCAACTGAGCAGCAATAAAAACAAAGCAAAACTATCCAAACAACAACAACAAAAAATACAAGCAATAGAGCATGCTCATATTTTGTGAGCTTATACAACTTTTTCCTTAACACAGTAGGGAATGTATAAAAATACATTTAAGGCTGATGTATATCTTTGCATTATAAAATATGATATAATAACTTATAATGTAAAAGAATCTGAAAAATAATATATATATGTATAACTGAATCACTTTGCTGCACACTTGAAACTAACACAACATTATAAATTAACTATACTTCAATTTTAAAAAGTGCAAAAAATATATGATATGAAAGAATTATAAAGACATGCTTGGAGAAAAAAACATAATTACCTAAAATAACACAACCTTGACACAATACCTACTTTTAATTTTTTTCCAAATTATTTTTTAAAAACGCTATAAAGGCAGATATCTTAGAGTAGTTCTTTCAGGTACACTTTTAACAAAGAAGGAGTAAATAATTACTAATATTAATGGTCATTAGACATAAACTTCATTTCGCTAAAATTCTGGCATGAGATCATGATTTCCACATTTAGGTTAGGTCTTGTTTCCATTGCACTTATTTGGTAGAAAAATCTGATTTGGCTATTTGAGTTCACTATAATCAACTTCCTTTTTGTGATTGAACCCAAAAGCTATAATTCTAATAGTTTCAGACCAGTCTGAAGACAGAATAAAAAATAAATTAATTTTCTTTCCCAAGAATGAAATCTTTTCATTAAATAGAGGTTGGTAAAATAAATTACTATCAACCAGTATAGCTTGCTAGGTACTTTAATGGATTAAACAATTTTAAAGTGCATAGTTTTAAATGCATTAAAAGTTTTTTCAGCTCAGCTCCTTGGAGAATACATATTCTAAGTTCAAAGGAGAATAGTTGATCTCTCTGTATTTTTATAGAGAACTGAGGAGGCAGGGGAAGTTTCGTTGCTCGCCCACTGCCTACTTCATATTAATGCTTAATAAGTATTGGTTGAATTAATTAATTTTGACCACAGGAACTGGAGGGATGACAAGGAGTGTCATCTCTTCTTGGCAGAAGAGCAGATTAGTCATTAAGATCAAGTAGAAGAGAACATAGGATTTAGCATATGATTTAAATCCAGATTACTGGAGCCATTAGAAGGCAGGCTCGTGGGGGTGATGGGAAAGTGGAGACAGTCCTATGAATAAGTTTGTATTGGTCTGGGCTGCACTCCTTTCTCCACCTGTTATCAAAGACCAACCGAACCTGTCACAACTGGAAAAATGAAAATGAAACAGGGCATCAGGGTATCAGTGGGGTAAAGGGAGAGGGATGAGAATAGCCACTGTGACAGAAACAGATGGCTTTTAAGAATGTATCATTTTGTTTCTGTTGCCTCTGCCCTGTTATTATTCTCCATCCTGGCATCTTCTTTTCTCCTCTTTCCTTCATTTTCACCTAAAATGGGACTGCCAAGAAAAATGACTGGTTAAATGTTAGAAGCTCTTGAGCATTCTCATGAGGGTACATATTTTCTCCCCTTTGATCCTGTGATCTTTTAGACCCATTTCTGACTATTAACTCCATCATCTTATGAGTATGATAGTTAAATGGAGAATGGCATTACTCTTTCCAGGTGAGAAAGAATTGTTCTGTATATATATGTATATATATATGAAGACATATTTCTCATATATAAAATATCAGTTCTATTTCTCTATATGTATCTATGAAATATATGTATTATATATACACATGTGCTATATCTATATTATATATCATATCAAATTATTATATTATATATGTAATTAAATGTATATATAGAGGGAGAGAGAGAGAAGAAAATAAACTGGTAAAGTTTTTACCACATAACTATTCTGTATATAATTTTATTTTTCCTTTAGACATATTTTAATTGCTACTATTTGATATATGTTTTTTAAGATATTCCAATTTGGGGTTAATAATTTAACATCAAATAATACCTGTTTTAATTCTATTAAGGACACATCATACCATACTATATATCATAACTGTGTAGGCACTGACTAGGCCTTTTTTGGTATTATCAGATTGTTGAGAAATCCAAGTTCTATATGAATGTGTAGAAAGACTTATCACTTTATAGATAAAAGATAGACTGAGATAATAGATAGATAGATGGATACACACACACATACACTAATTTAAACGCATAAAAAATGACCCCACCGTAGGGGATATTTATTTTAAGATATCAGTATATTTATATTGTTTAAAAAGCTGAAATTAGAGTCCTATATCACTCCTTTTGTCTTGTTTTATTACCTTATTTTCACATAAAATGAGACCAGAATCTCCTACATGGAAGTCGGCTTGGCATTTGTCACATCTATATCAAGTGTCTGAACTCATTTTTATTAGCAGCCCTTTCCCCCATTACACTTCCTGTATTTGGAAGTGCAGACAAACAGAACATTGTGTCACTGTGCTGGTGACACTCCTTATGAAAGCCAGGGAGGAACGAAAGCTGGAACTAGGGTTAAAGGGACTTATTAAAAAAAAGAAAAAAAAAGTTTGGGTACCACTCCCTGATCTGGAGGGCCTGCTAATCTCGAGGTATGAGGTAATTCAGACTCTGTGACACAGAGCTCCCTCCCAGGCATCTGCTGTTTCAAGAATGCCCTGCACTTGGTGTCACATTTTGTCTTATACGCAATCAGAATAGTAAGCTTCTTGTAAACTGATTTGTGAGATGTTTGGAATATGTTGGAAGAGTCCTCCTTCCCAAGATGCAAGAAGCCAGTGAAATTATGCAACTTGTAAACTGAAAAAGGGACATAATCTACTCTGATTTCAAGTCATTATTTCTAAAACTGTCCTCATTCCCAAAATGTGGACTTGCAGCTGTAATGTGTATTTTCAACACCTCAAAATGAGTTTGGAGGGAAGAGGTCAAAGAGGTTAAACCAAGGCTGAAGGCAACGTGGAGAGTGTCTTTTGTGGGTGTATGCAGTATACTTTACATTTTCAGTGTGGACAAGGTCTTTCCAGCTATTGTGGTGAATTTGAGAATCTAGAGCTGTCACTTAACACCAAACATCAGCTTCATCTTTCAACACTGTGCCTCAGTTGTACCAGGAGAGCATTTATTAAAATGAGGTTCTAGCTGCCTTGTGAAATGCTCCTACAGATTTGTCTTAAAAGATAAAAAGTTAATTTAGGGACTTCCCTGGTGGTCCAGTGGTTAAGACTCACCTTCCAAAGCAGGGGGTGTGGGTTCAATCCCTGGTCGGGGAGTTAAGATCCCACATGCCTCGTGGCCAAGAAACCAAAGCAGAAAACAGAAGCAATATTGTAACAAATTCAATAAAGACTAAAAGGATGGTCCACATCAAAAAATAATCTTTTAAAAAAAGTTAATTCTTATAAAGACCATCTGACCTACTGATTATTATTATTATTTTTTAACCAGACATGTTTGGAGTAAGATCCTGCCTAAATGCCTGTCCTCAAGGCTTGTAAAAATTATCTAATGTCCGATGGCTCAACTCTGGTAATCCCCAGTGTTTGGATCCCCTCACTGAGAATGCCATGGTATAGGACAAACCAGTGGGGACAGTTGGACAGAGGTTGCTGTCCCAAAGTTTATTCCATAAAGGAGAGTCATAAAATTAAGTCCCAATGGCAGTTAGGGCTTAAATAACCTAGTTAGACTGTCCATCAACACTGCTTAAACCAGAGAAGGTAAACCAGCAGTTGGTGCCCTGGCTTGAGTCTCAGCTCTGTCATTTACCAGCTGTGATTTGGAGCAAAATGACCTATATTTAAATCCTGGTTTCAGTTTTTATGTGGATGCCCTAGGGCTGTGGTTCTCAGACTGGATGACTAGAAGCATCAGAATCACCTGAGGGTCTTATTAAAACAAGGAGTTTCTGGGTTTCCCTGGTGGTGGTGCAGTGGTTGAGAGTCCGCCTGTCAATGCAGGGAACGCGGGTTTGTGCCCCAGTCTGGGAAGATCCCACATGCCGCGGAGCGGCTGGGCCCGTGAACCATGGCAGCTGGGCCTGCGCGTTCGGAGCCTGTGCTCCGCAACGGGAGAGGCCACAACAGTGAGAGGCCCGCATACCACAAAAAAAAAAAAAAAAAACAAAAAAACAAGGAGTTTCTGATTCAGAGGTCCAGCATGGGGCCCAAGGATTTGCATTTCTAGTAAATTCCCAGGTGATGTTGATGCTACTGGTCTAATGACCACACTTTGAGAACCACTAACATATGGCAACTAGCTCAATCTTTTTGTTGTTGAGTTTTCTTCCCTGTAACATGGGGATGATAACACCGCTGCCCTTACAGTGTAGTGTTGAGATTAATTAAAGTAATATTGGGAGTCTTAGAATTCTGTGCAGGATATTGTGTTAATTAAACATTAGCCATCATCACTGATGATAACAATGATTGAGCATACTATCCTCAGACTGTCTTATGTTTATAGACATAGGCTAGCTTTATATCGGAAAAACCTGTTTCAAACATACTATTAAATAAAATTATCCAAAAGTACTGAATATGTAAGCTTTGGAAAAAATGCTCTGACTTTTGGGTTTTTAATAAAAGCACTTTGCCATTGTAAAACTTCTTTGGGAAGCAGAGACCCTTTGAAAGCTATGGAAATACACATAGGATTGTGACAGAACTTCTCTCCACAAAGATGCTTATATAAGCCTGTCCCTGAACTTGTGTTTATGCAATAGCTGCTTTGGATGCCCAGATGAAGGACACTGATAGAAGAGCTGCTTAAGTCAGGGGGGTAGTGGGTCCCACAAGAAGCAGTCAGCCGTGCCTTTTCTTCCTTATTTTTTATTATTTAAATTATGTAAAATAATTTCCATCTTCTCTGATGACTTACCTCCAAGTAGGGCTGAATAAAAAAGAATCCTGTTCTGGAACCAACCACCCTATATCCCAGGGCCAGCTCAGGGCCATTTAGGCAGCTGCTAGGACCTTGGGAAAGCCACAGACCCTCTCTGAGGCTTCGATTCTTTAACTAAATGAAAGGACTACAGTAGATAATGTCAAATCCCCTTCTAGAAGGGATGGTGGCAATTATCTTAGAAGATAAACACACTGCCAGTCTTAAGAATAGAGCCTTCTTTGCCATCCAGTGTCTGTAATAAGCTTTGCTCACATCACTGCTGAATTCTCATACGCCCGTTCCATTATTGAACACATATGAATTCAAACCGTATAAACTCAAAGGCCTCTCTTTTCCATAGATGTTTTCCTAATATGTTAATTTTGATACTTTGTCTTTTCTACCTAAACCAGTTGGGTACATCTCAGGTTATTAGCACCTGAATCATTAGCATATTCTCTTTTGCCTCCAGAGCTTCACTTGGTGACCACACCTCACCCCCTACCCTCGCCTGGAACACTCCTTCCCTCCTACTTGACTTCCTGTCCAGCAGCTCTCTCCCTCCCTCAGCACCCTTCTCTGGCCTCCCCAGTCTGGCTTCATCTTTTCCGCCAAGTTACAGCTTAGATTCCCTTCCTCTGAGAAGCCAGGATTGGGCTAGCATCTCCGACCCCATACAGCCCCACAGCCCGCAACTCCTTTATTGCATTCCTATTGACCTATGACTTTGGAATTTGACAAATATGCACTTACATCTTAGCTCTGGCACTTACCGACTGTTTGGCCTTGAGGAATTTTCTTTGCTGAACTCCAGGTGCTTGATCCGTAGAATGAAGCTAATGAATAAAACTTCCTCATTGGGCTGCCATGGGGATTAAATAAGAAAGTACACAACACCCAGATCACTGGTTGTGAGTGGTGACTTCCATCATAACTAACTCATCATTATTTTTAGGCAGCCTTTCTTAAATGTAAGAAAGCTAAAGTAAACTTTTGAAAAGTCATGGATCATAGTCAAATTATGGTTTAAGCCTTGGACATGGTATTGATTGAAAAGGGAGTCCATATGCTTTATGTCAATAGTTAACTCTTTCATGCTCCAAAATCACCTGGGGAGTCTAATTCTGTGCTCTCCCCCAATCCCCAAGAGTCAGTCAGCTAGCCTGGGGCAAGGGATGATCTTTGATGTCTATAAAGGCCCTCAGATGATTCTAATGAAGAGCAAATCTGGGAGCCCATGCTTAGGATGACCCACAAGCTGGTAAAGCAGGGGCCACGATTTGATGGAAGCCTGATTTGCATCTTAGAATGTGTACCTACCCCATTTATTTAGAAGTGGACCATAGTGGTACTTCTAGAAAAGTTGAGATGACATACACTCCTGTACATGTACACAGTGGGGAAATCCACCTCATAAAATATGGGAAAAGTTAACTTGGTCTGAAATTGTTTAATGGCAAGAGTTTGCAAGTGGCCATCTCAATCATAAAAGTGGTCCAAATGAGGCTGAATACTCATATGGAAAGAAACCAGCTATAAACCATAAATTCATGTAGCTGAAAGATTTGAGTGATTGATCAAGTTTTGTTTCAGTTTCCATTCAATGCTGAAAACTGTCAACCCAATACAGTGACTTGGTGGGGGGGGGGCATGATTGATGCTGAGCTGATATTTTTGAGTGTAATTACACAACAGGTTCAGCTACTTCATAAGGATGACTGCAGGTCTTCATAACATAGCTAAGGCCTCAATTTAGTAGACAGTAGGTGTCTTCTTGTTGGTTATGGTGTCTTATAGCTGTATCAAATTAGTTAAATATGTTTGATTTGCCTATGGTACATGACTTAATATTAGGACTAATCAGTCAAAAGATAGCTCCAATCCACTGTGAATTTGGCAGCAGTAGTAAGATATAGGGTTTGGGACAACATTAGAAGTCTGGGATGGTTATCACATTTATATTAAATAATCATAGGGTGTCCAGAGCTAATGGGAGGGCATGAACACTGGAATAAATCAAACATCATTCTCTACGTTTGTTCATGAATACTGAGGAAGAATTTGACACAAACAACAGTGGAATAAAATCTCACTCTAACATAAAATTTTTATTCCCCCCAATTTACAAACTATGTATATCATCACAAAGTAGAAATATATATGTAAAGACCTGACATAAGAAAAAAATCAATTCAACAACATTGTAAATCAACTAGACTCCAATAAAGACTTAAAAACTTTAAAAAAAATCAATGCAAACAAAAATATATCTTTTAAGAAGAAATATAAAACGGTTCATAAACTATTTATTTTAATTGTGACAGACAAGTAAGGCTTCTTGTCACGTGAATTGTAATTCTGATTCCTTGCTAATAGTGGTAAGCCAAATTATACCTAGCCTTCTCACACTGTCATAGAAGTAGATTATGACAATAGGTGAATTTCGACCAGGTGTTTTCCTCTTTTTGTGCAGATTTTCTTGGAGAAGTGTCTCATTATAAAAACACCATTGGCTGTCCTGATTTCTTGTGATAGAATCATTATCAGTCCTAGCAGTCAAAAGTAACATGGCTAATGAACTCTTGCACCCAGCAAGTATAGGTTGCTGGCTCAGAGTATGAGGCATCCTGGAGTTCAGGATGCAAAACTGCTGAAGAAACATGCGACTCACTGGTGACCAAGAAAGTGGCTCAAGAAGGAGAGGGTATTTAGCCCTTCTGTGAACCTCTGCAACTTTCCATGAACCAAGATCAGAGTCTAGCCTAGCTTGAAGGCTATCCAAAAAAAGAGACCAATACTTTGCTTTTGAAAATCCAGGTTTCTGTAGACAGATGAGGTTAAAGTCAACTGACGCTGAAACATTGGTTTGCCATATGGTTGTGTCCCCTGACTTCTGTTCTTTTCATTTCTACAGATTTCTCCGAGTTGACCTCATCTCAGATCATGACCTCACTTCCCCTTTAAATGCTTAAAGCCTTTCCTCCATCCAGCCCAGGATCTGGAGGTTCCATGGTCACCTTAAGGCTTCGTCAGGTCACTCTTATACCCTCACTGGTCCTCCTCTGCCCTCACTTCCTCCACCTGTGCCACATTGCTGCACTTCCCCCATCATTGCCTTAACACTCACATCTGCCTAGGATGCTTTCCCCCCAGACATCCTTGGTTGTCGCTTCCACAGTAGGCCCTTTCTGGACCATCTTGTCTTCTTGCTCAAGATGACCTTCCCAATTCCCAGCACTCCTGCCCCCACACATCCTGCTTTGCATTTCCCTTGAGCCACAGTTTAGTGGGCTGAATAATGCCTTCCCCTTAAAAAAAAAAGATATCTGCATCCTAATTACTAGAATCTGTGAATGTCTCTTTATATGGCAAAGACTTAGCAGATGTGATCAAATTAAGGAGTTTGAGATGAAGAGATTATCCTGGATTATCTAGGTGGGCCCTTAATGTAATCACAAGTATCTTTATGAGAGGGGAAGCAGAGGGAGATTTCATACAGACAGAAGAGAAGGCAGTGTAAACTTGGAGGCAGAGATGGGAGGGACGCAGCCACAAGCCAAGGAATGCTGGCAGCTGCCAGAAACTAGAAGAGACAAGGAATGAATTCTCCCCTAGAGACTCCAGAGGGAGCCATGCTGACACCTTGATTTTGGCCCAATGATACAGATTTTGGACTTCTGGTCTTCAGAACTGCATGAAAATACATTTCTGTTTTATGCCATCCACTTTGTGGTAATTTTATTACAGGGGCCAGAGGTAACTAATACGCATAGCAATTGCAACCTCTTTTCACACTATAAAAATTGCTTCTGCGTTATGTTTTTGGTGAATATTATGAGTCTCTCTTCACTAAAATAAAAGCTCCAGGAGGCACAGATTTTTGTCTGTCTTGTGCCTGATGTATCTCAAGTGCCTAGAACAGTACCTGCATATAATGGCACCAAAATATTTATTGGGTAAATGGTGAACGAATTGTCCCCACCTGCCTACATCCACTCATCTTCTCAAACCCATCAAACCGGTTTTCTTCTCAATTCCCTGTTTCGGGAATGGTGCCCATCAATTCATGCTCTTCAAATCCTCCCTCTCCTTCACCCCCTACCTCCAGCTGTGGCCACATCCTATCCAGTCTACCTCCTAACTGTCTCTCAATTCTCTCCTCTAATCAAAGTCCCCAGCCATGGCCTTGGTTCAGTCACTGATCATTTCTCTCCTGGATTGCAGTAGACTCTTAACTTTTCATGGTTCTCTCCACCCTTAGCTCCTCCTGGCTGGTACCTCATTCTGCCTCCTGCTCTCCTCCCCAGCCTCCTGACCCTCCATAGCATGATCTGTATTCCTGCTAAACTGAGAGCCAGAGCGTACTTGCACCCCTGCTCTGCCTTCCCTGTGAGCTTTGGGTGCACATACTCTTCCCCCTTGTCTACCTTCACACTCTGGTATCAGGGAGCCTCTAGTGCCAGTGCTGGCCCTGAAGTTTACTCAGCTGTCAAATGAATGCAATGATATTACCCACATCAGAGATTTTCTATGAGGGTTAAAGAAACCAACGTGTGCTGTGTTTGATTGATAACAAAAATGTTCCCAATTTTCTACCCTCCTGTGTCCATGTCCGTTTGCATTGTGCCTTGCAGGTTTTCCCATCAAGAGGTAGCATCTATGTTCTCTTGAAACCTTTCCTCTTGGATCCCCTTGAATGCCCTGTCTTGCTTTATCCTGTTGAAGACAGCAGAAGCTGTGCCATGCCAATCTGCTGCCTCTCAAGGAACCCTGCCATCTCCATGTGAACAAGCTAGGATTGGCACACTGGAGCACAGAGTCCATGAGGGAGACTGAGGCAGCCCAGCCTATAGCCAGCTGACCCCCAACATCTGAGGAAGCCCAGCCTAGATCAGCAGAGTTGTCCACCTCAATTTCACTGACCACAGATTCATGATTGAGTCCAGCCCATTCCAGGAGAACCATCTGGATGACCCATAGACTGATGAGTATGAATAAGTAATACTATTATTTTAAGCCATTAAGTTTCAGAATGTCATGCAGCAATAGTTAACTGATACATGGACAAAGAACAAATGTTAGGTACTATTATTAATTCATATTAAGGTAGAATGTTACCATTCCAACAAGAATTTTCCATCTCCTTCAAGAGACAATCACTTTGATATCCCATAGCACTCAGGCATAACATGCCCTCTCTCTCATCTCTATTGTTTTTCTTATCACCTTGGCATTGCTAGTATTTGTATATTATTTATACATGAGGCAGTGTGTTGTAATACTCAATGCCATGAGTTCTGGAGCCAGGCTGTGTGGGATTGTATTCTGACCCCATCATTTATTACCACATGACCTTGGCAAGCTTTTCATCTATCTGTGTTTCAGTTTTCCCATCAGTAAGACGGGGATAATGATAATATCACTACTTATTAGAATTGTTGGAGAATCAATTAAATTAATGTCTAGAAACCTCCAGGTGTGTACACTTTGTTCAGTGAATGGGGAAGGAGGAGAAGAAGGAGGAATTTGTTTCTCCCAAGTAGACAGTTGACTTCTCAGGAGAAGCCTTCCTGTTCTTTTCATCTCTGTGTTGCTAAGTGTAACACAGAATCTAACATCCAGTAAGTTCTGAAAAAACAGCAAATGTCTTTTTTGAGTGGATGATTACATACATTGAAATCAGGTCCATTTTGTCAAAAAGGATATGGGATTTTCTGTTTGTTTGTTTTGTCTTGTTTTGTTGTTTTACACTTAAAGAGAAACTCACTGAAGAATTGCTAAAATTTTCTATTGCTACTGTAACAAATTACCACAAACTTAGTGGGTTAAAACAGTTCGAATATGTTGTCTTACAGTTCTGGAGATCAGAAGTCCAATGCAGGGCCTCCTGGAATAAAATTAGGACAAGCGCAGGGCTGCATTGCTTTCAGGAGCTTCAATGGGAGAATCTGTTTCTTTGCCTTTTCTAGTCTCTAGAGGCCTAGTCTAGTCTCTAGGCCTCTAGTCTGTAGAGTCTCTCTCCTTGGTTTGGGGCTCCTTCTTCCATCTTTAGAACCAGCAGGGTTGCATCGCTGGCCACTGTTCTTTAGTCACCCCTCCTGCCTATCACAACCAGGAAGATTGTTCTGCTTTTAATGACTCATGTGATTGGGTTGGACCTGCCTGGATAATCCACGATCCTCTCCCCATCTCTTGGTCTTTAACTTAATCATAGCTACAAAGTCCATTTTTGCCATGTTTTAAGATAACATGTTTACATATATACATATAGATTCTAGAGATTAGGATGTGGAAATATTTGAGGGGCCATTGTTCGGCTCACCATAAGAGATAACAACATTGGTCAAATCTCCAAGTATAACCACAGAATCCCCAGGGAAATGACTGAAAGAACTCTTGAAAACCAGTTCATCCAGCCATTGGGGGCACTATTTACAGCGAGGCAACATGAATGGAGCCCCTCAATGTTGTGTGAATTCAACAGAGCTACCAGAAATAGAAGCAGTAACTTAGAGAGGGCTTGTCTGTTCTTCCATGGTGTGATCTTAAGCTTCAGTTTTGGATCTGTAGCTGCCAAAGTGAGGGTTTTTTTTTTTTTTGTAATTTATTAGAATTTAAAAACTATTTAAAAGTCCTTCTATGTCCTGCCTTGCTGACTGGAAGATCAGTTTAATCAGGTGCAGTCCAAAGCACTGTTGTAATATGTATAGATTCCTAAGTGACATTTTTGTCTGAAAGAAAAATATGGTTCCATTGTTTAAAACATGTGTAAGCCATTCTTCTGAAAAGATGCAAATAAGTTATATCCTATTTAAAATGCTCAATTTGCCTTTCCCAAAGGACCGTTTAGAAATGTCAAGAGAACCTGGTTCTTTTTGGTAAACATAACGACACTGATTGATTCAAGGCATCATCCTTAAGAGTTTGACTTTCTACCTGATTTTTTTCTCAGCCCACCATATTGTCTCTGTTCCCAGGGCGAAACAGTAACTGATACATATTTATGTTCTTAATAAATATTGGAATTACAAATAACAGATGAGGAGAATTGCTGGTGCCAGACAATGTCATAAGTCCAAGACTAGGTTTTCCCATTCTTTGAGACTGAACGACACAGTCAGTGGTTGTGAAACTCGGCCATCTCTGAGAATCACTGGGGCTGCTTTGTAATGAGTAAGAAAGTCTGGGGCCCAACCCAGACTCACCTAATAATCAGAATCTCTGGAGGTAAGGGTTATGAATCTATAATTTTAAATACTCCTAAAAATCAAAGGAAAAGGAGTTAATTTGGATACAAGATGTAAAGACAAAACTAATGCTTTTTGAAAAAAAAGTTTCTAGATTTAAAAGAAAAATCACTAAGATCAAAATAGCCTAAAGCTGTTTGTTAAAACCAATGTGTTCTAGAGACAATAAAGGCAACAAAGGCAAACAAAATTTAAGCCCCAGGGGCTGTGCCAGAGACAGAATCCCCTGCAGACACCCAGCTGTGAGTTTCTAACCTGGTCCATCCAAGCTTGGAGTTGCTAGTCTAGGGGAAGAGGCCCACTGTCAAATGCAAACCAGAAAAGGGTATCTGCAGCTGATTCTCTTACCAAGCCACCCCCTGGCAAAGTGTTATGTTAAGAAGCCATTCATGTTCCTCTCGAAAACTCCTGTCACCTGCAAGCATCAATTCTCTGCTCTTGGGTGTCCAGACTCGTCCAGGGGTGGACATACCCGGGTTTCAGTCCCGGGTATGAGTGGAAGGTTCCAGGGTGCAAGACATGAGCTAAGCACTGGGGATTCTGAGGCACAGTCCTGGTTCTTCCAGAACTCAGAATACAGTGAGTGATTTTTGCCTAATTGGGGAGGAATAAGATATGGACCTGAAAAGAGAATACTTACAAAGCCACCTGTAGACATATATGTGACAACATGCAGTGAATTTTTTAGTTGACATCAAGAAGGAAAGGGACGTTTCTTTTATCAAGACTTTCTGTAACTATCACATATGAATTTCCAGTTAGTAGAGCATTAAAATGCAGTGCAATTATTTGAGGAGCGAATTATTGTCTTTTGATGAATCAGAAGGGATACATGCTCCTAAGCCATCAGTAAGACGATCATTAGTGTTACAGCAGTGAAGCTCTGATAAGCTTACTAATTAGTTAGCACCAATTAATTACTGTATTAATCTAATTAATAGACAAAATAAACTTTATCAGCATAGGATCTATAGTTTGCGTATTCTCACCATATGCTGTTGGATATATTGCATAAAATATTTTAAACTAATGCAGTCATTAATAAATTGAATCCTATCTCCACTGAAGTATGACAGGGTAAGGAACAAACCTCAGACGAACCTAGCAAATACTCGGAGGGGACTGAGAAGGAAGAAGGATGTTTAGAGAATCACAGGGGAACAGTCCCTTGATACTGATCTTATTTTCTGTGTCCCAAACGCTAGTCTTTCAATGTGAATGACTCACTTGTACTCTGAGCAAGCCAAGAATATGTTTCTGGGGCTGGATGATTGGTATATTGGGCAAGTCCTCTGACAACATGCAGAAAGATACAAAGAGTTCTCAGATTTTTGGTAAATGATTTTTTCCTCACATGAATCTAGATTCTCGGCAAATCTTCCTCAGTTCACCCTAAGGTAAAACAGCTAAAATCTTGTGTATCAGTAGAGTGGAAATACATCCTGAGTCAGCCAATTATTGCATGCTGTTGTAGCATGTAGCACACCCAGACTAAATTTGGTAAGGTAGGAGCTACCCACATGTTTTTACCCAAACTGAGAACTGGAATCTATTTTCCTCAAAATGAAAATATCTTTACTGTTTTTTCAGATTGCCAAAATAATAGTGTGACTTATAATATCCCAGAGGATACATGTACTATATAGAAGAAAAAAATCTCCTGAAACAGTGTTACTTAGAGATGAGCACAGTTAAACGTTTGGTAAGTGTCTAGGTACATCTCTAGCCATATACAATTTTTTATTATTATTTTTTTTTTTGCGGTACGCAGGCCTCTCACTGTTGTGGCCTCTCCCGTTGCAGAGCACAGGCTCCGGATGCGCAGGCTCAGCAGCCATGGCTCACGGGCCCAGCCGCTCCACGGCATGTGGGATCTTCCCGGACCAGGGCATGAACCTGTGTCCCTTCCATCGGCAGGCGGACTCTCACCCACAGCGCCACCAGGGAAGCCCAGGCATATACAATTTTAACTAAACGGAATCATGTGGTTTATTAACTTGTTTTGTTAGTTAACAATATTGCGGTCATCTTTCTATGCTAATATGTATACATTTATACCATAGCTTTTGATAACTTCCTGGTATTTCATTTTATGACTATACCAAAATGTTATTAACTCTTCCCCAGTTATTAACTATGTTGTCTTCAATGTTATTAACTATGTTTTAATAACCATCCATATATATATATATATGCACATACATATTTGTGGGTATACTTGCTTGTCTTCTTCGGATCAATTCTTAAAAGTAGATACATACATTTTTAAGGTTTTGGTTTTTGGTTTCCACCTTCAGATTGCCCTCCTCCAGAAAACTCATCCAATTTATGCCTACGCTAGCAGTGTTTGAAAAACAGAAGAATATTAGTTCTCTTAATCAGGAATAGCCACTCAACTCAGGTGTTATTTTAACAAACTGAGGATCGCTTAATGCCAGCCTTCATGAAAAAAAGTGTTGCGTTGAGGATAACTGAATTTGAACTCTGGAACGAGATCTACATACCTCTCCAAGGGTGGGTTTCAGTTCATCCTCACAGGGAGGCTGACCCTCTCCTTATCTGATATGGCCAAGAGAAGAAGATTCCCTCTTGTGGTCCCACATGGATCTTGCCTGCTCTACCCGGGGGTTCCTGCTTCTTGATCTCAGCTCCTACTTCTGGTCTGCAGTTCCCCATCTTTGTGTCTCAACCACAGGAGGCTCCTTTCCTGGCCGTGATCCCTATACCGATCTTCTGACATCTACTATCTTTGTGGCCAGAACAATATGAGAGTTTGTAAAGCTTCACTGACTGAAAAAGATTTCTTCTTATTTGAAATTCCACATCGACACAGATCCTCCGTGTGCAGAGATCCTTTGCAATCCCTTAAGCATCCATCATGTGTGTAAAACTGGGCTACCCTTTCCTGCACACTTCTTACAACTACATGTTACTCCAGCCATTTATTGCAGCAACCATATAGCCTGACAGCCTCTTGCCTCAGCTGTGCTGATATCTCTTGCTTTCTAGGTTTAGATCAATAATGTACCTTTGGATGGACATTTGTTCCTTCCGTTTCCCTCTGTCCAGTCTCCCACTCCAGTTTCTTGTGACCTTTTCCAAAAATAAGCTACACACAAACCTTTGTCTCACACTCTGGTTTCTGGGAGAACCAAGGCTAAGATCCTGAACGACGTTAAGACTTGAGATGAAGTGAAGCAGCTTTAATTAGTAGCAAATATTTCCCTCTCAAGGAACCATTAAATTAGGGTGCTCTAAGCAGCTGTTCTAGAATTAAGAGCCCAAGGCTCTATTGGGAAACCCAAAGGCAAAATTGGACCAATAGTTATAATTCAATTTTGATAAAAAAGGGGTAAAATGATGCATCCTAAAATTATTCCAGTGACACTATATTAAAGAAATTTGTGTCCTAGAATATATAACAGAGGGCTGCATTATCTATAGATATATAATAGCTAATTTTCAATTAGCTGCCTAGGCTAAGTAAATCTGAATCCTTTATGCTTTTTAAGAAAGTAAAATTTTATTAAAAGATTTTTTTATATTCTTCTTTTCAAGACACCTTCCCCAAAACAGTATTTTTTTCTTTTTTTTTACAGAGATATAGTCTTGAATTAAAAGGCTCCAAATAGAGACTGAAAGTGCAAATGAAAATATCTGTTTTCTCAATGAATCATCACTGTGCTAGCCTAAAGAAAAAGCATTCCAACTAACAAAATGTAGTTTAAATTTCTATGACAAATTTTACTCTAGTATCCAAAGAATAGGGAGAAAACAGTGTAGGCTGATGTATTCATGACCATCTTTGTGCTGTTCTGTGATCATTTTTTTTTTTGAAGTCTTAGTTATAGGTTCCAGAGAATTCATTTTCTCTCCAATTTAGATGTCACACTTTTAATACTTGCCAACTTGAATCCATATTAGATATCTAAAAGCTCTTTAATCAAAAATCTCTCTAGAAATATCTGGAATAGGCAAATCCATAGTCAGAAAACGGATTAGTGGTTGCTAGGGACTCAGGGCAGAAAGGAATTGGGAGTAACTACTAATTGATAAGGGGTTTCTTTTAAGGGTAATAAAAAGGTTCTAGAATTAAGCAGTGGTATGGTTACACAACTTTCTGAATATACTAAAACCACTGAATTGTACACTTTGAAAGGGTGAATTTATTATATGTGAATTATAGCTCAATAAGGAAAAAAACCTTAAAAACAAAAAAAACTTTCTAAGAGTAGTTGATATTGAATATTTTTTTCCTAGGAAAATCTTGCATTCACTCGTTTTCATTTTAATTTTTTTAATTGAAGTATAATTGATATACAATATTACATAAGTTACAGATGTACAATATAGTGATTCACGGTTTGTAAAGGTCATACTTCATTTTATAGTTATTATTTTTTTAAAATGGCTACATTCCCTGTGTTGTACAAGGTATCCTTGTAGCTTATTTTATACATAATAGTTGTACCTCTTAAATCCCTACTCCATGTTGCCCCTCCCCCCATCCCTGTCCCCACTGGTAACCACTCTTTTTCTTTTGTTCTTTCTGCTGGAGAAAGGAAGGAGCTGCAGGAGGCTCCCACCTGACTTCCCTGATGGTCACGGTCAATTTGGGCCCTTTGCTAAATTATGTTACAGAAGGGCAAAGCATCCTTTTGACCCTAAGTCTGAAGTTTACCCCCTATGACCCCACCCAGTTGGATACCTCTATGGTACACTGCACATTTTATCAGTCTGACTACCAGGAGGCTTGACCACATGATTCCCTTGGTCAGGACTGTCGATTTCACGCTGTCATAAATGGCAGGACTGCAAAGAGGACAGCGGTGACAATCGCTGGGACCTAACCCCGCCCAGGAGCCACTGCCCACCGCAGCCACAAGTTAATAGTCAGCAGAGAAGTCGTGGAGGCTTGGCTTTTAAATCACAAGGAAAAAAGCAATCCCTATTGGCAGCTGAAGAGACAGCCCCTCTGGGGACCAATTATTCTATTTTGCGCTGTCCATACTGTAGCGGGCTGCTGCCAGCCCCCTTGGGAGCTGCTCTGCTGGGCTTCCCTATCGGAGGCCAGGCTGGTGCTCCAGACACAAGTTGCTCTTCATGTCAAAACTGCTGCTAATGACACAATTAAGTAACCGGGGACTACAGAGAAGCTCTTAATTAGGTAAACATGGCTCTCTGAGAAATGATTGCCCAGTTTTAGGCTAGCCGTTGCTGTCAGATTGCTAGAAGATGCATGCTCTGTGGATAAATGAAGCAGCATTTTAAAGACCCAATTTCTCCCTGACTATTTCTTCTTATTTAGCAGTGGAGGATACTTAACATTTTAGAAATAGTGTGGGTAGCTCCATTTTAAGAATTTATATCCTTTAGTTTTGCAAAAGGAAAACAATTGCATGGGGAGGAAAGAATTGCTTCACTTCCCTCCAGGCACCAAACAATTTGACTGTACGCGACCATCTTTTGGAATCTCTAAATGACTGGTATCATCTTACATGGACCAAAGTAAATGCACACACATTTAGATTAATTTCTCGTTCAAATTTTCCTGCCCCACCTGCCCCCACTATGAATCATAGGCTTCACTATTTTTTTCCTGATCATCCTTAGTTAGATTGTTTTTAACATCAGGTTATATTTAAGGGCTGTTGAAGATAGGCTGCGAATATTATTTTCACCATCTATTGACTGTATTTTGATGAGCTCCATTTTAGCCAGGAAGCTGGAAGGGCCACAACCCACTGGCAGATCTGAACATGATTTTGCAAAGTAGTTTTCACAGTCCCTTCCTCTCATAGTGTTTGGATTTGGGTGTTGTTTTATATATTTTTAATATGGAAACCACTTGTCTCACTTTAAGAATCTGAGTCAATGCTTTTTAAGGGCTCCACGGCTATTTAATGTTTGCTGCCTTTGATAAACAAACCTGGAAGTTCAGTTAATTTGCTTTTTGTGTTACAAAATGATAAACTAAAGCTGTTTTCTCCCAGTTATTTATTGACACAGTTTATTGACACAGTCAATAAATATTGACAAATATTTATTGTTATGATAATATTTATAGAAACAATACGCATGTCCATTTTTATCTCTTTTTTTTTACTGTCTTGGTTCATTCTTATATCAGATTGGGTGCATTTATTCTAAAATGGAAGTTTAGATGGTCATATGAAATGTGTGGAAAAGTCAGCACAGTTAGATTGCGTGTGGATAGAAAACGACGTGGTGAAGACCATACTGAGTGGTAAAGATATCAGAGTGTCCATTTCGTCATGGTTCTCATTGCATAGTTCTCAACTGTATGCAGTGACTTTATTCTTAGGGTTAGTTCTTTGTGCTTTTATTAACCTGATCATATGTCTAGAAAGTTAAGATCATTGGTGGACAAGGGAAAGAGTAATCTGCCTTTTCTTTGCTTCCCACTGGTCTGTGAGCCTCACTTCACTTTCCCTCTAATGTCCCTACCATCTGGCCAGCTCTACAGATCCTCTCCCCAATCATCACCCTCTTCCATGGTGACTTTAGTGGCTGAAGCACAGTTTTCTTTTCCATAACCCAGATGACTCCACTGATATCCAGCTTTATTCACAGTCACATACCAGTTCAGCTGCCACCTCTGACGTTCATGCTCTTTGGCCCAGACGGGGCCTCCAGGATCTTCCCCATTTCTGCTTCACTTTGTTTTTACCACTTGCTACTCCTAAGCCCCATCCAGCTGACATTCTGTGGTCAGACATTTCAACTTTGCTCTCACGCTCAACCCAGAGCCTCAAGGCTCCTTTGACCTACTCTTGAGCCTGTCCAGCCAACGTCAATCCTGGCCAGCTTACTTCCAAAGTCCCTTTTCAGTTCTTGATTTTAGACTTCAGTGTGTCACTGAAGAAAGTCACAGACATTTGCAGACCTGATCCTTGCACAGTGCAATCTGGGATCCAATCCATAAATCTTTCATTCCTTTGGGCTGTAGAGCTTATGTAAGTTTTTCAAAGAAGCTGTAGATTGCCTTTTCTCTTTTGAAAGCCAATCTTAATACTACCTCTTGCTTTTTATTCAATTAGCAAAGGTTTTTTGACCATCTCTTATATGTTCTGAATGAGTATGCAGATGCTGAAGATACCAGAGTAAAGAAAGCAGACACTGCACCTCCCTTCAAAGAATTTAGTGGTGGTCATGGGAAGGTTGTGGAGAGGACCAATAGGTACATAGATTTTTCTGAGATGTTGATGGGAGAGGGCATAAAGAAATGGAAACAACGTGAGACTTAGGGCCAGGACCACTTCTTTATTTGATGAAATCAACAGCATCCAGCATGAGCTTCCTTAGTTAATTTCTTCTGAATGTCAAAGAATTTCACTCTCTGATTCCATCTTTAACTCCATTCCAGCCTCAGAGGAAATGCTGCCCATTCTTCATTATAAGTCAACCTTTCCATCTGCCTCCTTAATACCATTCTCTCCAGCCTGCTCAGTCATCCCACTACATAAATCATCACTCTTAATAGAATAGTAAATCTCTCTTTTCCCACTGGCTTCTTTACATTTGCCCTCAAGACTATACAGGTAATCTTGGTAATGATTAAACTCTGCTGCTCACCTTTACAACAGGCTGCTCTCTCTACTAAGAATCTAGAAAGAATCTGTCTCCAGTTCCTCACCCCATTTACCTCTTTCTTCCTAGACTTTTGAAAGAATACTTCATATGTACATAAAGGAATAAAAGTGGTATACTGAAATACATCTTATTGATTAGTCAATAAAATTAATTAATAAAAATAGTACAATAATGACTCTTGTGCTTACTATCCAATAAAGTATTAGAAATTAAACATTGCCTTGTCATTATGTCTCTTGATATCATTCTCCTCCCAGCCTCATGGAAAGAACCATGCTCTGGGTTTGGTGTTTCTCATTCCCATGCATTTAATTATAGCTTACTACATGCTTTTCTAAAACACAACAAAGTATGAACTTACATATAAACTCCAAATAAATGGTATTACACCTATGTATCCTTCTTCAAATTGTCATTTTCTTCAGTACTTTGGAGATATATCCATGTTGATACATACATTTTGCTCCTGAATTGTATTCACATTTTTGTGAATGTGTGTTTTGTTAATGTCCTCAAACACCCAAATGTATATACATACATGTGTCGCACTTAAAATCCATTCTCCTGGTGTGATAAATTTAGGCATTTTTATATGTTTACAACTTTTGGCCACGAATATTCTTGTTTGTGTCTTCTCATGCACATGTGCAAGAATTACTCTAGGATAGAGACTTGGAGTGGAATTTCTGGGTTGTTAGAATGAATGGATAGAAATAACACTGTCATTGCCCCTTGATCACATATCACCTTGGAAACATGGAGCCCATTTTATGGCTGTAAAAAAATGAGGCAAAAAGAGGCATCATGTCATGATGGCATAATTACGGTGTGACACAAAACACAAATCTTGATTCCAAACCTCTGTGCAACAATCACTGTAGGTGATCACCATAGGTAGGTTGAAAGATAGTGAAACCCAAAAGTTAGTCTTCAAAATTCAGGTTTCCAGCTAAGATATTTTCCACTTGAAAACATTGCTTGGCATTAAGTTTTTAAATGTCATTCTCATTTCTCTGTCTTTTTAATTTAAAAAACCAGAGCAGTCTTTTCTTGTTGATCTACCCAAGACAAGCTTGGCCAAATAATTCCAGAAGGCATGTGTGACTCTCATAACTGAGGTCTAAGTTAGTCTAAATTAACCTGCTATGGCAGTTTGCAAATTCCTTTCCTACCGTGAGCAGTTTTTTCCTCTGCTCAAGGATGGTAACTAACAACTGTGCAATGGTTCTGAAACCAAAGCCACAATTGCAGTGCTTAAATTTAGGCCATTGCCTTGTGTTGCCAATTTAGAGAAGATGTGGTTAAACCAACAGTCACTTAGGCTGCTGACATTTCTGATGTTTTGAATTAAAAATAAAAGTCACTTTTTCTTCTATAACAAAATTAATTTGCTATTGACATAGGAGTTAAATGACACATTCATCAAGATATTTCTCATCCACAAAATAAATTGAACGTGTCAACCCGGAAGCCTCATGGGATAGTAATTTGCCAATATTTAGTATTTATTCTATTTCAGTGTTTCCAGTAAATAGAAAGACGCCTTTTCTATGCTTTAAATTTGCTGTTTTGACATTATTTGTATAACTGGCATTCACAGCTGACAGTTTCTATGTGTACTAATAACACTCTTATCATAGAAGAAAAGTCAAAACACACTGAGATGACTGGGCAGGTGGAAGATTTCCTATGGAAAATAAACAGCATTGATTTACTTCCTTCTTGCCTACCAATATATATTCTATCAATGGTCACATGAAGATATCAGCAGAAATGCTGTCACATCCATAGACAAAGTTATCAAGGTTTCTTATCTAGAGCAGAATGGACAGATGTGTTATTCCCGCCCCAGCACAGAGAAATGTTGAAGATGTACCTCTTCCTCAGAATCATTCCTAATGAGTTTTCAGAAGATTCCAATCTGTGTTTGGAGACACACAATCTCTTACACAGCCTAAGCCATCTGGGGAGATTAATGTATAACGGATTTGGGATTATAAAGAGACAACATAGATGTTAGATAGTTGGTGATGGAAAATAATGTTAATAGAAATTGATTTGCAAAAGGAAAAAAGGAAGTATTTTAGAAGAAATTCTTGCTTTGTATTAAAAAAATACAGTCAAGCAGTTGAGAAAATAGTTTTAATAAAGATCTATAGAGGTCACTTTGTATGTGAGTGGCCTCTTGATTCTGATTTGATTATTAAGGCTAAATGCATAATCCCTCATGTCAATGGGAGTAATTGTGAAACCAAATCAAACTTTGATTCATCAGCATTGGGTTCTGGCCAATCACTCCATTCTTTCTTATTGTGACCCCAAAATCGTGCATTAATTTTAAGTCCTCTTTAGCCTGTCTTCTTTCCACTCTGGCAGATGGTACAAATAGTTACTCTTGAATAATTAACAAGAGTTGGTATAACAAAACCTACTAAAGGCCTTAATTATCAATAAAAAAAATATTAAGTTGGGCCTACAAGTGATATGGTAAATGCTCACATTACTCGGTTTTCTGTTGACTCATGTTATTATTCTTATAAAAGGTGGGTGACATAGAAAAATATTTACTCTCAGCAACAAATTTTCCTTAGAAGTTTTAGACACTAGGAATGTATTTTTGTTTTTTGTTTTTTGTTTTTTGTTTTTTTTTTGGTTTTTTTTGCGGTACGCGGGCCTCTCACTGCTGCGGCCCCTCCCGTTGCGGAGCGCAGGCTCAGGACACGCAGGCTCAGCGGCCATGGCTCACGGGCCCAGCCACTCCACAGCACGTGGGATCCTCCCAGACCGGGGCACGAACCCGCGCCCCCCGCATCGGCAGGCGGACTCTCAACCACTGCGCCACCAGGGAAGCCCTAGGAATGTATTTTTAAAAGACCTGGAATTGAATGAATAAAAATAAGAGAGATGAATTAAAAAAAACACAAATCTGGATAAGTAATATTTCAGTTTTAGTATCCTACGGAAGCAATAAATAATTAAATTAAAAGGATATAAACTAGTTAAGGGAGGTTTTGTTTTTAGATTAAATTATTGAGAAAGACTTAGTTTCCTTTAAAGAGAAACATCATCATTTTTTTAAAGAGCTGACAGACTACAGAAGGATTAACAAGTTTAAAGAAAAAAAGATTATAAATGTAAATAAATGGATCATTCTCTAACCATCACTGAACCACTTTGAGCAGCAATACTGTAGAAACCCATGTCCTAATTAGACCTGTCTTGGTAAGAAATATATTTGGCTGGGAGAATAACCGATGACTTGGTGTTATTGATTCAATACATGTCACTCCCTTCATCGCTGCTAGAGAAGGGTCTTGGCTGAATCTTAGGAAGCAATGGCCCTTTGAAGTGGTCTTTTTTCTAGTCTTAAAACCATTGGCTTGACCTGGTTAAGTCTTTCAAGAAAATGCCTTGGAAACCTTACATGTATATAGAAGCCTTGACACTGATGTCTTGACCACTTCCTAACTCAGAAAATTGCATTCTGATTATCAGTGCTCTCTTCTTGTGGCTCTATTTTTAAAAGATTAATGACTCTGGTTGGAATCTAATTTCCTTTCAGAATTAATGCTGCAAAATTAATGGGCCAGTCAGTCACGTTTCAAGGGGCAAATAAATGGTTATCCTTGTTATGGTCAGGGTCATTGCTATGTCTCCTCAGTGACTCACGAGCCATGGGTGTACACAAAGGATTGGACCCGTGGGCTGGTAAGCCACCAACAGTAATGAGCATGACCAACAGGTAGCTGGAGAACACACTCATCATCTTTCTTCCAATTTATCCAATAGTCTAATTTTTCCAGCAATCATTAGTGTTGAAGCTGCTCTTGGAAGGAAGCACACAAGGCTCCGTGAATCCCTTGGCTTCCTCAAGATGCACACATGCACACATATACACACAACCCACTGTAAGTCCCAATAGAGCAGGGGCAATATTTACCAAACCTAGCTCAATGCTTAGCACAGGGTGTGAGTTCACTACATGCTTTTGGAAGGAAGGAAGGCAGTCCTTCTGACTTTCCTTCTGACTTTCATCTCCGTTTCTACCAGTGCAATCCTGAGGATGGTCTTGAGTCTCACGTATGTGCTTGGAGTTGAATAACCCACCAACAAAGAGCAGTGAGTGATTCATTGTGCATGCTCATGTTTGCTGGTGCACAAACCAGTGTACACACTTACATCCTCATAAGCATAATGAGGGCTACCCATACCCAGAAGCATTTTCTACAAACAGGGCAAACACTGATTTCCTCCATTTGGAAGGATTGTCCTCATCTGAAACCTCCCTGACTCTCTATCATGACATATTTCTCATGACCCTTGGACTTTCTTCATGACATGGTCACTATTCAAGGGTCACATACCTTTGGATACTCTCTCTTTTTTTGACAAAATTATTTACAGTAATAATTATATAATAATCTATAATAATCATGATCTTCTTAATTCATTCTGTAGTTTTAAACCAAATAATATTTGTAAGTAAATTAATTTCAATTTTAAAGATACTATTTAACTTCTATAAAATAGCACCTGTAGGAACTAAAATTTGCACTTACTAAGTAAAATTATTATGCCTTGCAGTTTGCACTCTGCTTCATCATTTTAAGTTTTAAATATGAATAACGTTTATAAATGAACACACAGAACAAAATAATTGCAGTAACTCAAGTTCATTTTTTCTATTTTACACCAGAGTGCTATTATCATTCATTTTGAATCTACTCTTTAGAGGTGAGAATATTATAAGGGTTGGAGAAAAGAACAGAGCCCAATCAGTGACAAACTAACTCTCAAAACAAATTCATGGAGCTGAGTCCTCAGGTGAGACTATATTCCTGGGAGTTGTAGAATTAACTTCCCTATAGAATACAATATTTATTAAAGGACAAGCAATAATAATGTGCTAAATGAAGCTGACATATATATTATCAAAACTCAACAGTAACTGCAACAGTTGTTTATAACTTAAACCAGGGATTGGCAAAATTTTTCTGTAAGAACCAGATAGCAAATATTTTATTCTTTGCAGCCATCTGGTCTCTGTCACAACTACTTAACTCTGTCTTTTTAGCATGAAAGAAAGCAGCCATAGATAATACATACATGAATGAGCATGGCTGTGTTCTAATAAAACTTTATTTACAAAACCAGACAGACAGCTGGATTTAGCCCACAGGCTATAATCTGTCAAATCCTGACTTAGACCAACAAAAGACTTCCTTGGAAGGAGGAGTATTTTATCATTGACTTTGTTTAGAATGATTGGCTCTTTGTTTTATTATTGTTTTTAAATTCTCTATGGAAGATGCACCCTCTTATTGCCAAAGCTGGGTTGCACCCTACTGCCTGCTATTGGCACAGCATCATCTACTTCTAACTATAGTGTAGGCCCTTGAAGGCATGATTGATGTCCAGTTCTTCTTGGTGGCCCCAGGATCTACCACTGGGCCTTGTACTTTAGGAATATGTTTAATAATTATTTCTGAAATACCATTGAGCCTTGAACAGTGGGGGGGATTAATCCATATACAACTTATGGTTGGCCCTCCGTACCCATGGTTCCTCTGAATCCCTGGATTCAACCAACCATGGATGGTGTAGTATTGTAGTATTTACAACTGAAAAATATCCACAAATGGTGGACCACAAAATTCAAACCCATGTTGTTCAAGCCCAACTGTACATTGATCTAGCTATACCTTAGATTTAAGCCTAGACTTACATACTAATTACTCTCATACAAATTATTTAATGTACTCCTAGCAGACTTTTTTAAAAAATGAAATATTATATATACTCCAAACATATTTATAATTTTCTTCCTACCACTAAACAAGCTTCTTCCAACATTCCTCAAAAAACAGGTCTGTAATTCTTACAACTACTGTTTATATATATACTTAGGGGTAGCTTTGTTTCAACGAATGGATTTAAAATTTCCATTCTTTTTTCTTCTGCTACTTCTACTCCATCATTTCCTAGAGGCATCATCTCCCAACCCATTCCTTTCCTGTTTTGTTTGCAAACTTAATGTTTTGAGCATTTCTGCTGATGCTGCTGTAAGTGTTTCATGTCCAGTAAGAATTCTTTGTTGTTTCTTCATCTGCCCCACAGCCTGGTTCGCTGAGGCCAGAGCTTACCCATCCTTCTGTCTTATAATCTTTGCCAGCTGTCTGGAAACCTTTGCCATGGCACGTTAGGAGAACAGGTGTTGCTGCATCACCCTTTCTCCACCCTCCATGTCCCCCACACAGGCGGGTGCTCCTTCCCCTAAAACAGACACCTGTCACCTTCTGCCATCAGCTTGTTTTGTAAAATTGCCCAGGTGACATCTCCCTTTCATCTGAAGTCTCCCATTTTCTGAAGATGATGACTTTTCTTTTCCCTGGATGTGTTTCCCCTCATCCACTAGCTTCTTGTGCAGGGTGGATGGTGATGTCCTTGGCTTTTTTTTTTTCTTTGGCCCTGCCACAGGGCTTGCAGGATCTTAGGGATAGAACCCGGTTCCTTGGCAGTGAAAGAGCTGAGTCCTAAACACTGAACCACCAGGGAATTCCCTCCTTTGGCTTTTGTTTTACTGACTCCTAGTAACGTGTTGGTTAGAAACAGTCTTTGAGAACCAGCACAGTGGAATCAGACACCAACTTCTTATTAGCTGGATGACCTTGAGAAAATGTCCTCTTTAAACTTCAGTTTATCTTCTCTTTAAAGTGAAGTCATATCATAAAACTGATGTGGAGATCTGATAAAGTAGCATATACAAAGCAGCTAATCTAGAATCTGGCTCCAGCAGCAACTCAGCACATGGTATTTGAATATTATTTTAGGGCCACCATGTCTGGTTGTGCAGTTAGTGTACTGCACAAAAGTGCCCAATCAGCTAGGAAGGGAGCAAGCAGGAGCTGAGAGAGTCATTTTCTGCCATTTATCTTCCTAGAGGACTCACCTTGTTTGAATGTGTCTTCCTAAATGTCTGTCTTTGCTTCGATTCATCAGCCAGGAGGGGTGTCCTTTGTGACAGGTGCTTGTCATCCCTTGTGGGTCTTTTACCTTTAACCTCGCGCACAGGCTGCTCCTCCCTCCACTCTCCCTAGGTTCCCTTTGGAAGGCTTTCCCCTCTCCAGGGGGACACAAACCCTACACCAGGGCCCAGCATGGTGGTTCACACCCCAGTCTCTGTTGGGCAGAGAGGAGCTGTCTTACCTTTCAGTGCAGGCAGGCTAGAGCTATTGACTGTGCCAGCTCTGTGCTGTGGAGGGGACCCTGATGCCTTACCAGGGTTCATGGCTGAGTGGAGGAGTGATATGTGAAAAGGAACAGTGTCCATGGAATGGGAAGGGCTGTGGCGGGTGGGATGTGGTTCCCAGGATTCTTAGGGCAGCAGAAGGGCCCCTGCCCAGCCTAGACATGGATAAATCTGCCTGGAGGAAGCCATACTTGTGTTGAATCTTCAAAGATGAAGACTTGTCCAGGTGTAGTCAGGTAGAAAAAAGTCTTCCAGGAAGAAGAAATTCAGGATAGAAAATAAAGTTTGTATTAACAGTGTTATTCACCTTGTCAAGGAACAGGCCCCTGAAGTGGTTTTACTAGAACTTCTGAATCCCGCATGTTCACTTTCTCAAGTTTCCTTGGTCTTCAGTGTTCCCCGGAAGTTGGCAGGAGGGTGCTGTCCTGGCCTCTGAGAGGTGAGGGCAGGGGACCCTAAGACCTATCCTACTTGGCTGAGGACTGAGGGTGACTTAGTTCCCAGACACTTCTCAGGCTTTGCTTGACCCCAAGCGTGGCCTTTACTCCAGCTCAGCCTGGCTGTAACCAGATCCCCGTGGCCACTTGCAGAAGAGCCAAAACCCTGTTCCCAGAAGAAGAGATGCCAGTGCCCATTGGGCAGCCTCTCTCCCATCTGCACCTTTGACCCAGTTCACCCAAGAAAACAACACTTCTGAGATCAAGCTGCCCTTGGCTTTCTTTCGGAGCTGGGGTGGGGAAGCTATTATGTTTCCACTAAAGGATTGTTTTTTCCCCGAAGAGGAAGCTCAGAGAAGGCCAGGGCTGTGCCCTTCAATTCTCCCATCACTGCATCACAAGCTGGTTCAGGGAATCAACACCATCTTTTTCTGCTGGATTCTCCCTCCCCTAATTAAAGTCTCTTCTTGCCCCTCTGGGGCTGCATGAAAAAAATAAAAAGGGGCTCCAGCCCTCCTCTCTCTGGGAAAATCGAATCTCCTCGTCCCCCATTTAGATCCTTTCATAGTTCCCTGTAGACCTCCAGACACAGACCACCCACTGTGGGGGGAGTCATAGTGAGGGGGGAAGAGCATGGATCTCCTTGCCTGGAGCCCCAAGTTGGGTCTCTGTTCTGCACTTACCAGCTATGTAACCTTGGGTGAGTTATTTAGTCTTTCTGATTCTCACCTTCCTCATTTATAAGATGAGATGACACCATTGCCTACCCCATAGAGCCATGGTGAGTAGCCCATGAGATTATGCATGTGTGGTATTTAGCATTCTGCCTAGGATAAAACAACCTCCCCAGACAGGTTGGCTATTCCTTCCTTAAAATTTTTATTGACACTTTAAGTTCTGAAAGTGGTACTTGCTCAATGAAAAGAAACTTAAAAATACTGAACTGTATAAAAAAAGAAGGAAGGAAGGAAAGAAGGAAGGAAGAAAGGAAGGAAGGAAGAAGAAAAGGAGGGCGGGAGGAAAAATGGAAGAGAATAAGAAAGAAACCTCTCCTTATTCTCTCTCCCAATAGGTGAAAACCATTCAAATGTAGTATATCTCTTTCTAGTCTATTCTTTATGCACTTATGATCTTTTAAACATATATTATGTGTATATGCCCTTTTATGTTTACTTTTTGCAAAAAATAGAAACCCAATATACAAACTATCCAGTAATTTGCTTTTTCTGCTTTGTGTTGTAGAGATAGCTTCACAATGGTACATGGAGGTCTATCTCTTTTTCTCTATTAACTGAATAGTATTCTATGGCATAACTAGACCACCATTTATCCAACCCATTGCCCACTGACTGACAAGCAAGTTGTTGTTAGTTGCTTACTTTTATAAGTGATGCTACGATAAAGCATCATTGAGTGGACCTCTCTGTGCTCATCTGGAAGTACCTCTTTATGATAAATTCCTAGAAGAGGCACTGCTGGGTCAAAAGTTAGGAATATTTCATATTTTAGAAAAATTGCTAAATTTTGCTTCCTAAAACACTGTGTTGTTTTCCCACCAAACAACAGTGTATGAGAGGACATTATCCCCACTGCATGAAATGGGGTACCAAGATTGTATATTTCTTTATTTCTTTGGAACTATCACACAAGATGGACCACATTGAAAGAATATTTGTTTCCCAGCCCTAACCAAATAATTTTCGATGTGCAAACTTCTATAGTCATAGCCCATCCAGATGTGCCTACATTTATTGCTCTCTTAGATGACAATGAGGTACTCCAATCAGGCAAACTCTCATTTTTACAGAGAGCAATAAAGAAGGAAGAATGCAACTTCTTGGGCTTGTAAATTAGACGTTTCTTTTGTGAAGGTCACACCTGGTCTTCAGTGCCAGAATTTCTCTTATATGTTGTCACCCAATTCTTAGAAGCATTTAACTTTCCAAAGGACACAGCCTGCTTTGCATTGGCAAGAGGGGGTAGGATTTATGGCTCCTGGGTCACAGTTTCATGCCAACTTCTGAGTAGAGTTTTTCCCTATCTAAATTTGGACAATGTGCCTACCTTTCCAGAATTTGATAACTGATGTATTCTCTAACTGATGGATTGACCCCAGAGAAAGCAGAGAATTGGATTATCTATCCAAGGGACTGTGACAAAATCAACTCCTTTCCACAGCATTTCCTTATAGTTCAGAAGACACTTTTTCTTGATGTTGCAATCCAGAATTTCTCGTATTTTCAACTTTCAGGGATGTCTAACTATCCAAATCATGACCAATTTTATTGAGAAAGGGAGAGGAAAATTTGGGGGGGGGTGAAATTGTCAATGAGTGAATTATCTGTACCCTTGTAGCAGAGCCAGGGTCAAGTCTTTGTCAACAGCAGATGGGACAGAGACCTGCCAAAACCAAATTACTGACGTGAAAGGAAGCCCTGATTCCTCGTCCTGATTCCTCCCCTGACTAGCTGTATGATCTAAGGCAAATTACTTAACGTTTCTGAGTCTCAGTTTTTCCATATGCAAAGTGGGCATAAGTCTTTGCATAACTCATACAATGGTGATGAAGAGAAATGCCATAATGGGTATAAAAAATGTGCTGTCTACTGGGAAACACATAAACATGAAAGGTATGGATAATATTTGGTTTTAAAATCTAGCCTTCATTTTATGGTGCCTGATTTTCTTGGCATTCACAACACTTAGAAACTAATAATAAAGCCATGCTGTCAAGAGTGCAATTAAGGACAAGTTGGAAGAATGCCCAGATCCTGAGCATTTGATCTCAGTGGAGCACAGCACATTTGAAAGCGCTGGTGAAGAAGAAGCCAGATTTCTGGGGAAGTCCCTCCATGTGATCCTCGTAACCCTCCCACCTCCCATCCTTCTCCCAACTCCTCAATAATTTGCTCCGCTCCGTCCCCTGCAACCTTAAGAGTCTAGGATCCCAAGATCAAGGTTTGTCCTAGGGAGGGATGGACCAAGGCAGACTCTACTTTTCTTTTCTCCCTTTCCCAGCCACCTAACTCAAGTATGTAAATAAAGGCTAGGAAAAGTCTTGAAGGAGGATCAGAGGATCTCTGATTTAGGCAGATAGGCGAGAAGGGGAGGGCTCCTTATGAGAATGTCAGAACTTTCTTGGCTCTGACTGAGGGTCTACCTTGCCCCACTCCCCGTTTTTCCAGAAGCTAGTAGAGAGGGCTCTCCTGGACACCCGAAGAGTCTAAGTGAGCACACTGCTCACTGACTACCTTGCTCCTAGACTCCCACGCAGGTTGTATGACTTTTACCCACTGGTCAAATCCTGAGCAACTTAGAGAACAAACCAGAAAGGGAGATGAAATTTTGCAGATAAATAGGCATCTCTCAGATTCCTGTCCCATCTAGAAGGTTAATCCACCCTACAAAACCAATGGGCCCATCTCCTAATCTCTGGTGTCCCAGCAATTAGATAAATTCCCCTGATGATGGGGACTCCATGAGAGGTCACCTGACAAGCTCTGTGATTGAGAATGACCCATTCCCCTCTGCTGAGGCCAAGTCACAGTCTTGCTGTCACTGAAGGTCACTGCAGTGCCCCTTCCTGTAGATCCTGACCTCAGGAGTCTCAGGCCTCTTCCCCCACTCCTGAGGCCCACAGATACAGCCACTGCAGCAGGCAGTTCTGGTTAGTTCTGAAATAAAGGAACTTAGGTCAGAGTTCTCACCAGAAACAGGGCACACAGCCAGGGGAGCACCGGGCTGGGGAGGCAACACAATTCGAGTAAACAAAAGGACTTTTCAGAAATGTTCTCTGAACCTACTCAGGCCCCCGCTACCTTCCTGGAAGGTGGGAACGGCCATCTAGTGGGATCCCCCAAACCCCCACTCACAGCACCTGAGTCCTGCCTGGCATCCATGTTGCTTTCCCATTTGCTAAAAGGCAGATTACCTCCATTCTCTGTTGCTAATTCAGTTTCAATGTTTTATTTTTTATGAACTCATACTCTTGTGACCTGGTAGCATGTGAAAAATCATTTAAAATGTTTCATTTGATACTCTCTTCAGAATTCTCAGATGGTGGCATGAAAGCATTGTGGAATGTTTGCTTGTAAATGACTCATGTGGTGGGTGTGAATATGTGGTGTATTGTGTGTGTGTGTGTGTGTTATGTACAAGTATGTAACATGTGTTGTGTTATATGTGTTCTGTGTGTGGTGTGTGTAGTATATGGCGTGTGTTGTGTGGGGTGTGTGTGTGTGGTGTGTGTGTGGGGATGTGCATGAATGCACACATCTTCACGAGCACACACTTGCTTGTGAGTACGTGTCCTCTACACTGAGCAGTGGGATAGGAACAGAGCTAAGAAAACACACGAGCCTCACAAATTTAATGCAGAACAAAAGATGCAAAGCTCACAGATTAATTCACTCATCAGAGAACCATTTACAAAGGTTTTGGTACATCTCATTTTGGCACATACATAGGAGGAAATCTACAAGGAAAACCAGGATTGCTGGGCCCGTGATGTATCATTTATTCGTTCACTTGATACCTATTCATAGAAGTCCTACCTTGGGCACCCTCTGTTGTGCCTGTACCTCTGGCCACACAGTGAAGAACCACAGTGACAGGGACCCTGCCTTCAAGGAGCATGCAGTCTTGGGGGAGAGAAAGCTCACGACAGTGCAGCCTGGGAAGTGCTTTGGCAGAGGAAGTACAGGGAACTCTTTAGCCCCCTTTGCTTTTATACCCCTTCCTGGTTTAGCCTCAACCTGACTGCAAGACTCCTTCTTTCTTTCTTTCTTTCTTTCTTTCTTTCTTTCTTTCTTTCTTTTTCTTTCTTTCTTTCTTTCTTTATTTATTTGCGTTACACGGGCCTCTCACTGTTGTGGCCTCTCCCGTTGCGGAGCACAGGCTCCGGACGCGCAGACTCAGCGGCCATGGCTCACGGGCCCAGCCGCTCCACGGCACGTGGGATCTTCCTGGACTGGGGCACGAACCCGCGTCCCCTGCATCGGCAGGCGGACTCTCAACCACTGTGCCACCAGGGAGGCCCAAGACTCCTTCTTGTTACTCAAACCTACCAGCCTCAAATCTGGCTCAGCTTTGGGATGCCCTGATGAACCCTCAGGAAAGGAAAGCGATGCTGGGCCCCTGCTGCAGGGAAAGCCAGAGCAGCTGAGCACAGACTGGGCTTTGAGGTTCCTATAGGACATGGCAAAGAGGGAAACATAAAAGACCACATGACCAAACTGTCTCCTGAAATACTCTGACAGATTACATCATCAAATGGTAAAATTTCTCCCCTGTCATTCATCTATTATCTAATTATTGATTTCAAGTACAGTTAGAGAGTACTGTATTCTCTAATTGCAATGTTCTCTCCTTTTCCCTCTTGATTCTCATCTTCCAACATTTGCAGAAATGAACACATACTGATGAAGAAAATTTTTGAAATTTTTATTCAAAATTTATTATTATCTGCAATTTTTAAGGTGGATTTTAAGACAATATTTAAATATTTTATATTAAGAAATGTTTCAAACATACCAAAGAATATGTGTACACATAATTTACTTTCAAGGTATAAAATAAGCATTCATGTACTCACCTCAGAGCTCCAGAAGTAGAACATAAAAATATATTGAAACTCTCTTTGCTTTCTTTCTAATTAGCAGGTAAACAGTATCTGAAACTTAGTGTTTATTATTGCCTGATTTTCATTGTAGATTTTCCCTTAGGTATGTGCCAACACATACCTAAGGGCGCAGGCCTTCAAGGACCCTAGTTTTACATGGGTTCACCTAACTCATCAGCTCACCACTAAGTTAAATCCAAAGCCCTAGCCTCCCGGAATAGCCAGGCAACTTGGGCTGAGGACAACTTTAGTGGTCACCTCTCTGGATTTGTGCTCCTGCTTTGCTTTTTTGGCCTCTGATAAATTCCCCAAGCCGTGTACTTAAAGAGCATTTAATATTTTATCCAGCATTATAATGTGTTTTGAAGAGAGCAGGTTTTAGGATATGTTGGGTGCCATATTGCCAAGGAAGTCTACCTGCTCCTTCATGGGCCTTTCCAATTGGCAGTCAGATCTTCAGTGTAGGAAACCTCATTCTGTGCAAATCCAGTGCACTGAAGTACAACCAAAGGGAAAATATCTTGGGGAAAGAACTGACATTTACAGAGTGTTTGCCATGGGCCAGCTGTTACAAAATGTAATCCTTACCTAATGCTTTGAAGGAGATGCTTTTGTCCTCACAGACTGAGTCTTCGGTAGTTAAGAAATCAGTCCACAGTTACACAGGGGTGGAACTGGGACTCAGAACCCTTTTTTTTGCTACTTTATAGATTCAGTTGTTCCTTCACAGCTCTTCTCCAACCATAGAAGAGTTTTTCTCTGCTGATTAGAAAGTTATCCAATGTCTTCTTAAACAGCAAAGGACCAGGACTTCTCTTTCACCAACTGATGCCAGACAATCTCATGCAAAATCTAGAATTCTAACCAATTTTTGGAAAACCTTATAACCAACATTTTTATAACTTAGAAAGAGTGTATATATATATATATATGTGTGTGTGTGTGTGTGTGTATGTATATATACACACATGTATGTATATTACATATATATATATATACACACACATGCACACACACAGACACACCTTCTTTGAAAATAATGAAAAAACCCTTTAAATAACTTTGAGACAGACACTTCTTGAATATCGTCAGGCTTCACAAGCCCCAGCACAATACCCTAAAATCGTAGATATTCATTAAATACTTCTTGAATGAACAATTGCTATTACTCGTTACTGCAGAACCAAAATGTGTCCACAAACATCAATGTCATGGATAATTCAAAATGTGTTGAGGTGTTACAAAGGCACATGCCTCCAAGATTAGGGTTTGAACATTCCAATCCACCCTGTGCTGTTCTCAACCACATTTCTTCTCCCTGAGTCAGTGTGCATCCACTCCCCAACCTTTGTCATTTCTTTTAGCGCCTCGCACCCTCCTCTGGTATGTGGGAGAGTTTGAGTCCCAGATTTCATTGAATCTGAAATCAGTGCACTCGATTTCTCTCAGGTGCTGTCATTGGTCTCAGTGAGGAGGCTTGTGCCCCCCTTCCCAGCATATGTACCTGCCCCTGAGAGCAATGTTGTCCTTAAACACCCCCTCTGCTGGGGGAGCCACTGCCATCTTGCAGATCTGTGATGCTTCCTGATACATTATCAGATTTTTCCATTAGACTCTTTGGGTTTACTGATAGCCCTCTTCAATGTGCTCACTTAAGAAGGGCAATACCTTGCTTCTCTTCAGTTGGTGGAGTCACCTAATCTCATCCAAGGATCACCTTCCGTTAGTGGCTTTGAGAAAGTCCACCTCTTTCCCTGGCAAGCTCATCTTTGGAAAGAGGTTGCTGTTGAAAAAGTGAACCCATGGAGGCTTCAGCTTTGCTTTGCTAGTGTAAAGAGACAAGAAAGCAAATAACTTTTTCAATATCACTTTAAGCAGAAGGGTAAGACTGCCTCTTTGAACTGGGAAATATTTATTTTTTAGTGAACTGCTCTTGGCAGGTTTGCATCAAAAGGCTCTATGTATGGGGAAGGAGGTGGAGACAGGTTAATCGCCTTGAGAGAAACAGCTTGTAACATTAGGTTCTTTCTCTCCACCTTTTCTCCAGCAGTAAGAAGAGCTCAGCTCAGAACTATGAAAAGTTGAATGCTTGGAAGCCTTCATCTGACTGCACGTTCATGTTCTAAGGAAACTGGTCTCTAGGTGTTTAGAATACTGAGAAGCAGTTTTTCTTAGATCCTGCCCTAGCTCACTGAAAGATTAAAAAACAAACAAAAAATAATACATTTTTATTTAACCTCCTTCTCTAGAATTTTGCTACTAACTGTAGTGTCAAGGGCAACAAATTTAGTATCTTAGAACATTTAGCAGTCTCCAAAAAGTAAAATGTTTCTTAATTACAAGAAAAGTTAAGCTTGTATTATTTGAACAACAGGGAATTTAAGTAAGCTCAGATTAGAAATAGAAAATATAATTTTTAAATCAGTACCTGAGACAATTGAAAAATATCTGGCTAAATTGAAAATGTTAAGTGCATACTATATATCTCCAATTAAGTGACCAAAACCCATGAATGCACTCTAAATAAATTTGTATTTATTATGATGAATGAAATCAGATTTTTACTTTGGGAGGAAGAAAAGTGCAATTTTTCTAAATTGCCATGTATGATTTTAGAAAGGTAGAAGAAAAGTGAGACACATTAGAATGAAAGAATTGTCTCATTCAATTTTGTGCACTTTTCTTGACAAAGAGGCAACATCATTGGCCCCCCACCTCAACCCTACCCTTTTCATACTATCATCCTGGCTTGAAATTCTACCCATTCTTGCAGGTGAGTTGCAAGTTCCATTTCTGGGAATCCTTTTCCATTCATTCCAGTCCAGGCTAATCCCTCTTTGGCCTCCAAAGGTGCTTTCTACTCTGTTTTCTCATCTGGCTTCAGTTCCTTCAACAAATACAAGCCCCACTGAGGTTCCCAGCTCTATGCTGTGTCCTGGGGATGCTGCAGTGAACATGACCCATCCCTGCTATCCAAGAGGAAGAGGTAATTAAAATATGAGTCCACTGTAAAGGTAAGTTCAGAGGGTACTGGGAAC